>NC_141329.1:16839028-17011528 GCF_037954235.1 Aulostomus chinensis | reverse complement strand
TAATTGCTCTGCAAAACACCATTTTAAATTAAATCTTGTGGTATCATATTCTGCAGACCTTTAAAACATCTCTGCATGAGAGACAGATAAACAATAATGATTTATCGATGAAAATGAGAATATTGCAAATCATATCACAATATCAGTCAAATTTATTGCAATTAGACTTTATTTCAAATCCTGCGGCTGTATCTCTAAAGTAAGACTACGTAAAACATATGAAGGTATGCAGATCCTTGAGTGCAGTATTTGATGTAGGATTGCTTTATTATTCAAATGTAACTTCATAATATTCGATCATAAAGACTTCATTGTTATTCATGTAAACATGCATTTTCTATAAAATATAAAGTCTTATTTTACTGAGAAAATTGTTTGTCTGTTATGTGTATTTTCATCCATTTTCTATACTGCTTATCTATTACGGGTCACCTGGGGGGGCTTGATCCTATCCCAGCTGACTTTGGGCAAGAGGCCTAGACAGGTCACCAGTCCATTGCAGGGCCAACACATATCGACAAACAACCATTCACACTCACAGCCACACCTATTGTCAATTTAGAGTTGCAGATTACCATAAGTTAAACATCTTTGGACTGTGGGAGGATGCCAGGGTATCCATCTTCCCTGTGTCTGCGTGAGCACATGTAAACTCCACACAGAAAAGCCCCGGGCTTGAACCCTGAATCTTCTTGCTGTGAGGAGACAGTGCTAACCCCTGCACCACTGTACCTAACTCTTGTATTGGGATGTAGAGAGCAAAGAGGAAAACTGTGGTGTAATACCACTCAACAATAAGACACACCCCACCACTCCATCGTTTCCCCGAGAGCCCCTCAACTCTATCTGCCAGCTGAACAGAGAAACCTGGGGGTCAGATCTCTAAAAGCAGATGAGGAGGGCTCATAAATGGGACCATTTTCTTATCTGATTGTTAGATCTTCCATAGCAGCGTTTTTTTTCTTTGTAAACCAAGTTGGCATGTTGTTATTTATTTTTCAGGACTGTTACAGTTCAGGTATGACGAGGATGTGGAAGAAGGAGAGGGAGGCCGCAGAGGCAGTGCAATAAAACAATGGCACTTTATTACTGTTTGGCTTGAATAGAGAGTTTGACTTGGTCTTAGTCACTTTGTGTGTTTTCAATGAATAGAGCATGACAGTGTACAGAAAAGACAGCCCGCAGTGCATCAGGTGGTATTTGCTAAATTAGATATAAATGTGTATTATGGGATAGAAAGACTGATCTCCTTACTGTTCAAGGATACCATTGTCTTTCTGTCACCTCACTTCACACTGGAGTTTTGTCAAAACTCCCACACATCTTGCAGACACACATTCATCAGTAGGCACACCAGTTTCATGTTATAGTAATTTGTTGAACTAAAATCTAATGTTTTTACCTAACTCAACGCTATGGGAGGGACTGAGACTCTCTTTAAATCAAATTATGTCTTGGGAGGAGTTTCCAAAACTAGATAGAATAACTAATAATAGCTAAAAGGAACATACTGGAGACATGCATGATGCATTATGTCAGCAGCACAAAGCAGGTTTTTAAGTAGCCACACTGCCTCTTTTTGTGCTGCAATGTGGCCAGAAAATACAGACATGATTCTATGGAAACTATCTCAATTAAAATGCTTGAAGGACCATTTGGTGGCAAAATGAGTGAAGAAAAACAGACCAAAAATTGTTGGGACAGTTGCTCTAAATGATTACAATGATTGCTGACTGCATCAACCGTTGATGCACTCACGTTAGACATTGCACACCAAACAGGTGTGTTACTGACTTCAAAATGCTGTTCAAATGACTTTTTTAGTACAAATATGTGTTGTTGTACCCTGGCTTCGGTTCCTGAATGTGAATATCTTATAAAAGCAATTCAAGGTTTGGAAAGCTTTCATCTAGAGAGTTTGCTCTGGTTGGAATTTTAGTTAGCCTATGACCCTCCTTGAATGAGAGATTCTCAACATCAATGGCAACTCTGCAAAGGGATGCTAACAGATAGATTTGATGGTACTAATGAAACTGCCTCGAAAAGACTTAAAGGAACAACTGCTCTAAAAATACAACATCTGGCCTTGAGGGTGTGTCTTGAAGGGGGATATGTCCATTCTCCAATAATGGATTTGGGATGAAGGATAATCTCATCAATGGCAGAGAAAGAGTTAATTAATATGGTGTCTTTGTATTCAGCAGAAAAAGATGCAATTATTATTGGTTGTAAGCTTTATCTCAGCTAGTCATTCCTCAGATCATTCAGTACTCACTATGAAGTCTTCATCACTCCAGAGAAGCTCAGATGCAGGTGCAGAGAGCACCTTGTGATTTAATGGAGCAAAATTGGAGTCAAGAGGGGTCTCCCTCTCCCTGAAGATTTCAGGTTCAATATTGCTTTAGGGAATACTGGTCAGCCCAAATCCCTGCAGGTCCCTATGGCTGCTCCTAGCGAATAGGTTGGGCTGGATTAATGAGCTTTAAAGCAGATCTTCGACTTGTGGCAGTGTTTGACTTTCTGAGTGGAGTGTGACCAGCAGACTCTCCCCTGAGACCTGCAGTCGGCTCAGTACACTCTTTAATTAAAGGGAATCATTGCACAGTGGACAGATCCAGAGGGCTTTGCTTAATACCTTAAACACAGCTCAATACCACCGGCTGGATTTCAAACAGAGCTCCTGATATCATGGCTCCATGGAGTCTCCACGGGACAAACAGGGAAGGCTTGTTACTGCTCTGATTTAAACACCTCAAAATGTGTTGGTTGTGAGATATAAGATCACGGTTTGTTCTTTCCTGTAATAACTTATTTTACTCTCATTAAATCAGCAGAAAAGAATATATTACTGGTTAATTGTTTGCAACGTAGAAATAACAGAAAGGCAATGGTGGAATATTAGGATGACCATATTCCATTAAAACTACTGCTAAAAGTGGAACAATGATTGTTTGTGTGGGGCAATTTGAAAAATCACTAATGCTTAGGGGTAGTTTAGTATGTCTTTTTAGAAGACATTTAAGTGAAAATTATAAATCCTGTCTGTAGTCACATCAGCTGCAAAAAGGTGGAATATTGTAATGTTCCATTTACAAAACAGAGCAGCTCATTTCATTTTAGTTGAATGTAACTTCAAGCCATATTCTGAGCCAGTTTGCCTGAAGAATTTGAGCATATATCTGCTCTAAAAGCATTTCAGACTGCTGCATTACCATGGTAACATCATGCCTGTGAGATGATGCGGTACATTTACTGTATGTTGTTAGTATTATCATCTATGGCACTGAGGTTTCTTCTTCTTTACATTAGTCCTTACAGGACCCAGTGTTATCTTGTTAGCAAGTTCCACTTTAGAAGATCCATCTATCCATCTGTTTTCTACCACTTATCCTGTTTAGGGTCACAGGGGGGCTGGAGCCTATCCCAGCAGCCTTACGGTAAGAGGCATGGTTCACCCTGGACAGGTCGCCAGTCCATCACAGGGCCCACACATATAGACAGACAATTATTTGATCTCACAGCCATGCCTACAGTCAATTTAGAGTATCAATCAGCCTTGTTCCCTCTTGATGTCTTTGTAGGAGGAAGCTGGAGTACCAGAGAGAACCCACACAGGCACAGGGAGAACATGCAGACTCCACACAGAAAGACCCCGTGCTCAAGCTGGGGCTCGAATCTGGAACCTTCTTGGTTTTAGGCGACAGTGTTAAGCACCTCTGTGTTGCCCCACATGAAAAGACATAGACATAAAATTAGGTTTAAACCTGTAGTTCCCGTTTGCAATACTGAATTTAATTTGTTTCACTGAAATTACAAAAATTGTGGGTCCAAGCCTTTTCGAGGAGCAGTATCTTATTTACTCCACAGCTGACAAACGTTTGAGCATTTCTAGTTTTGACATTCAAGGTAGAGAATTATTATTTTTTTAAGTACGCAACTGATTTCCAACCCCATTTACTGCTATGTTGTGTTGTGGTGGGTTAAGCAGGAAAGCGTTGAAGCTCTGCCACATTTCAGTCAAGTGACATTGATTCCTTTCTCCTTGCATGTTACTGGAAATCAGTTTGTTGACTCAGAGCCTCGGTCAGTGACTTGTGACAGGCTGAGGAAGGTGGGTTTGTCTCAGCAGGAATAAGTGGCTCCTGTGGTGAGAGTTCCACAACACAGCTGCATTTCCAGAAGCAGCTAGCTCTGTTAATCCAATTCAACAAGGAAACGTCAGCATACATACTGTGCTGAGCTTCCACCTGTCTGCACCAAAGACCTGCTACATAAATGATGATTATGATAAAAAGATAATGATGCTTCTTTGTGCTTATTTAAATTTAGGCATATATATCTAAATATAAAAGTATCTTACCTTTTCCATTTATAATTGAATGAGTAAATCCTGGTGGAAGATACAGGCTATTCACAGGGTTGGATATGTGCACTGAAAAATAGAGGCACCAGTGAGGCATCCTTCAGTTCAATTTGTACCCTTCCCGTTAATCAAAAGATGAACTTCTGCCCTATTGAAGATCTGCTGAATCTGTATTCTGAGGAAGTAAATATATTTAGAGGAAACATTTATCGTATGTGTTCCTATAGTTTGATTACACTTGTTTTCAATTTTTCTGTTCACTTTTTTAAAAATTTCAACACATTTGGTAGTTAAAGGATATTGAATCAGACTATTTAGGCATGAATGCTATTGAAAATGACCCAATAAAATAGAATCAATTAAAAGGAGTTATTATTGTTAAAAGGGGTAATAGTTGTGACAATGATTATTTTGCTTAACCAAATCTTCAAAGATGGTAGAAACTGTGTGTGGGCTCACTTGTACTTTCCCATTCTCTAAAATGGTTTGGTAGGGAGTTTGATGCAATGAGTCTTTCTTCTGAGCATCCCACAGAGCCTCGATGGAATGGGATCAGTCTTGTGAGACCCCTGGCTGGGCTGGCATACCATTGGCGCAAATGTGGCTATGAGACATTTGTCAAAATCACTTGGAGTTCTAGATGAGGCATCTGGGACCTCTTTGTTCTGTGGTCTTCAAGCCATGGGATGAGACCATGAACACCAACACTTCCAAATTAATTTAGTTTCTTTTGCTTGAAGTACTTATGATGTTGTCAAACGAATGAGCATAACCTGACTTGAAAGTATTTGACAGAAAAACAATTTGACAAAGTGTTCCATAAATGGATTATCAGCATTGTACAATTATAACATTTTACAATACTGATTGTTTTTTGTTTTTTTTCAACATATCTCTATCAGTCTCATGGCCTAATATTAGCACAGTTTTGCGCATGACTCTTTTTCAAAATGAAAAATTATTTCAAATGTATATTATTAAATACACATGATTTATGGGCTTTTAAAAATATTTTGGAAACACAAAAATAAATTTCTAAATTCAACATGTCAGTATCATAAAAAAAATCACATATTATAAATCACCAATAATGCATAATGCAAAGTGACTTCTTGACATTTGCAAATCTATTTATTCGTAGATATATTTTATGATTTCAACCCCTGATCGCTCCCTAAGCTTAAGTGGTTTACAATACACTGAGACCCAGTTCATTAGGTCCACCTAGACCAAAGTAATGCAGTACACCATATTGTATTATTCCTGCAATAAATCAATCCTTCTTGAGGATTAAAATTTTCAGTTTTTTTATGTATTGGATATCTATCTTAAGGTGATGGTGCCATTAAAAATGATACACAGATACACAGAAGTTGTTGTTTGTAGATAAAGATCAATTCAAATTGTTCTACAGTTCACACATTGTTCCCTTTCAATGAAGACAATTTCTCAATTTTATAAAATGTTAGGGCTCCATGTCTTCAATCATAATGAAAACCTCTGTCATGTCCAGCTGTGTCTCTCATCTCCAGGCAAATGTCCAGAGTTAGACCCTGCCTGCAGGATGCTATTTAGCTTCAGACTGCATCTGCAACAAAAGTCTCTAGCCCACCGAGTTTTCATTTATATTCTCCACCTGCACCTAGGGTTGTGTGGGAGATTTTCAGTATCTAACCTTGGAGGATAATCGTGGAATCCCATTAAGCCTCTTGTGTTTACTGAGACAAAACAGCTGCCTTACTTAACGCCTCTCCGGTTTGGACTCCTGTGTTTCCTGTATAGCTGTGAAAAGATATGGAACTGTTGATTACCTGCTGGCTGCAAGGCCCCATCGCTGCCATGATAGAGAAATCAAATCCAATTGTCACCTTTCTTCTCACACCACGGATATGAAATGGTATTTTTGAAATGACTTCCCTACCGAATACGTATTGCTTCATGAGGGCATCAATAAGAAATGCCTCATGTCTGTTCAAAGTGTGATGCATTCATCATGCTGTGACACATCAGCACATTATTAAGCGCTGTCATCTGGCATTGTGCTTGACCCTTCAATGTAAGTGCTCATATACTGCATTATAAATAAAGTCATAAAGCCTGTTACCATGTAATGACCATGCATGCACACAGAGGAAGTGCTTCTGCAGCAGTATTTCATTTGCCTCAACCATCTGTCTCTAAATTTAAAACGACTGATGTGAGCTCATATGTCTAAAAATGCTGCTCAATGCATGACAGGTGAGAGAAATATCCCACCCCAGCAGGAAATTAGCTGGAGGAGAATATTGGATTGGTGCAAGGAGCAGGAATGTTACCAAGGCTGTGGAAGTTTGGATGTTTGCAAGGCCGGATACATTTATTTTCAGCTCCAATGGGTCAAGGGTAAATTCTATGCAAGCACACATTCTGCTGTGAGTAGTTTTGGAGAAGTTTAAGTGAATTAAATTTCTTTTCTGTTTTTTTTTTTCAAACAATATAAAAAACAACAACTTTGGTCTACTGGGAAGCCCCAAAGGATAAGTAAAAAACAAAAAGGCAAAGAAACAACAACAAAAACAAACAAATAAAAAAAAAAAAAAAAAGGGCTGAGATCTTGGAACCATAGTCATGTGTCATCCCATCAAAGGCAAACCCCTGACCTTCAGGAGGGGGCTTGCTCATAACAGGCATGCAGTTGCCCAGGTTTTGTCTTGTTCAAATGGTTCTGCATTTGCATTTATCTAGATCACTTTTTCCCCAGTCTTCTCCCCTTTCCATTTCCTCCCCAATACTCATCCTAAGGCCCCCTCCCTCCCAATGGAGGGCACAGGCCAAAGATTTCTCTCTCGTCCCCACACCCAGGGAATCCAGTCATCCTGACCCTTAAGGAGAGCAAAAACAAAAAGACGAGGAGAAATAATGACCAAAAATTATAACAATAATAAATGAAAAACAGACAAAGAGAAAGCAACAGGAAGGGGGAAAGTAATGTGTACACGTGGAAAAGAGCAGACAAGAAATCATAGCCACCTGGCCATGGCAAGACAGTTTCACATAAACTCACACTTTACAGTAACCAAGGTGTTTCCACGTAAATATGTGATGAATCTGTTTGACCCATTAGGAAAAAAGGCATGAAAGTGTAATAACTAAATAAACAAATAAATCAAACAAACAATGCAGATGGTGTTACGACTTGCTCCCCCAAACTGTCATTGGTTCCACCTTGGTCCCTTGGACCCTCCTCCAAGTTGTGAAAAGCAGCATAGTTTTAGTCTAATTCTGCTGACAGAGAAACATCATTGAAGGAGAAAATGGTGGAAGTTATTGTGATTGCACAACACAAACAACATAAACAAGTCCTAAATCCTACAGTATATGTGCTTTGCTGTGTCATCTGTATGGATTGGTACCATCAACAATGACACAACAGTGGCTGCCAGATTTGTTTTTCTGTAATTGCTAACTGGCCTTACTCAGTTTTAGACATTACCCTGCAAATATGAATTACTTCATAAATTCATTTAAGGTTACAGAAGGTTATTTCTTCGTGTTTATGTTTATGGCTGAATTCTGACATTCCCTGTAAGACCCTTGCTTGTCTACTGATGTTGATAACTCTCCATTTGTGTTTTCTGTCCTTCTGCCAGTTTTCCCATTAACACCTCAAGGTTGCAATGAAAGACTATTGTGAAGTTTTACCCTGCCTCTTGGCAGATCCCTTTCCTTTTTTCCATGTAGATCCCAGGTGCGACTCTCCTGCTTTCTAATGGCAAAGATATTAACAAACACTGTGAAAACTCAGAGATTTGAAGTTCCGTTTAGCTCAACACTTTCTATTACAATTTTGGAATACATTTACATAGAGAACCAGCATTTTGTACGCAGTGTTCACATTAGAATTCCTCCAGGACGGGATTCAGAGTCAGTTCAGGCTAGAAGAACAATTACATTTTAAATACCCACTAGGGATGGGACATATACAGTATACACTACACAGTATACAAGTTTATTTTCAATTGCATTATTGGCGTCCAGCAACAATGAAATTACACATTACTGTGCAATATTTTGCACACAGTGATGCAAAGTGATATCTAACAAATGCAGCACAGCCCTTTTTCTTTCAAAAGACCTTGCTGATGATTGCAACACAAGGCAATACCTTTGTTTAAAATTCAATAAATGTATGATATTTCTGGAATTAGTGAGTAATTGTGTTAAATAACCAAAATAATTGTGATTAGTTTTACCATAATCAAGCAACCCCAATTATATTGTAAAATATTTGCTAAAATGCAGGAGCAAAGTGGTCAAACATGTGCGGTGAAGACAGAAATACAGCTGAGCTATTTCATGCTGCTTGGAAATAAAAGTGGATAATAAGCACTTAACCTTGAAAATGCAATTTCAACCTTTTCCTCCCTAAAACATTTGGGTTATACTGAGTCTCTGCCAAAAATATTATTTCTCATTCTGGTTATTTTTTTTTTTCATGAAATGTAGCCTATGTATTCAGTGACCATTTATGTTTAACATACTTTTTTATGATAAACTATATCCAATCAAGTGCAATTAGGTGTAGATTGATGCAGTTTCTGTTTGCCAAAAGAAATGTGGCTTGGACATATTGTTGTTGTGTTACCAGTCTGGATTCAGATGTCACTCTTTTGAATTGGTCAGGCAGCAAAGTGACTTTAGATGAGCTGGCAGTGAGTGAGTGTGTGTGTGTGTGTGTGTGTGTTTCTGTGCCTGCTTGCGTGCATGCGTGTGTGTGTGTGTGTGTGTGTGTGTGTGTGTGTGTGTGTGTGTGTGTGTTTGTTCACAACAGCAAGCAGTGGTCTTGGATATCTGAACCTGTCATTCAGGTGACTAATGAAGCTCTAAGCCCAGCTCATGGCCTGAGACACAGCTGAAAAGAGATGCTATTGGATTAGCACATTTTTAGACACAGATGGCTCAATATGAAGATGACAGGCAACAGAATGCAGAACGCAGGCATTAAAGTTTCTTAAATTGTGGAATCCCTGTGCAAGTGAATGAGATTTTTTTTTTCTCCTCACTGTATGAGTGTTGCTGAGGTATGAGAGCTAATGGAGATGTCTTTGAGATGGGCAGGTGATGGAGTGGAGGAGCCTGGTGTGGCCCATCACTCACAGTAATGCCTCCATTACCTCAGAGTGAGAGGTGCGTGTGTGCGTGTGTGTGTGTGTGTGGTCGTAAAGCTGTAAGTGCCTTATTCTAAAATAGACATGCTCCACAGAGCCTGAAAGGCAGCACCACTGCCAGATATTTTAACCCTTATTTCATTCTTGCATGTTAAAATTCTGGGCTTTTCAATCAGTGCAGTTCTTTTTTCATTTTAGAAATGAAATTACTGTATATGAAAGGATTCTCTGAGGACTTACATCTGTAAAAGACTGGAAAAAATATTTTTATTTAAGCAGCACATCTCAGTGGACCATCTCTACTTGAGAACAGACAAGTGATACTTTTCTTGAAAGATATGTGGTTTCATGTATCAGGTAGTTGAAAAAGGAAGGGAAAACTAAATATGTTGTTATATCTACTTTTTATGCATGTCACATTGTTTGGATGAAATTGTATTGTCAATGATGAGAGAGCATTCAGATCCAATTTACCTTGATTCTAAAGTCTAGTTAGGTTGAAAGTTGGTCTTGTGTTCAGCTCGTGTGTTCACTTGGTTCACATATGACCCATGTCAATTTAATCAAAGTTGGATCATTAGGATTCAGTCAGTGAATACTTATGAGGAGGAGCATGCTACATCAGGGCAAAGCTTTGAACCCTCTTGAACTACAGTAGGTGAGTCCTAGATGTAGAGGTCTAGCTTTAATCCAGACTAAAATCCCATGGAGTGTTGCATGTGTGATTCCAAGAGGAAGATCTATTTGTTTATGTGTTTACTGATATTTTGGTGGAATGAAGATTTAAGCAGGAAACAATAGAACGTCCAACGTTTATTTTAACCTTTCTCTATGAAACCCTTTTCTCCTTTGAATAATACTGTATGCAGATCTGAGAAAAAGGCTCGAGTGTAACCAGGTCACCTTAAACTCAAATATAGCTTTCTAAATTAGAAAGTAAAATTCTATCATTCCGTTGTGTGTGTTGTGTGTCTGAACGACCCACCAGGTTCTTCATATGAGTTTCACATCACTGTGAGTCATCATCTCCCTGTCAAGTTATCTCTTCAAATCAATCAGCTTATCAAGTCACCTTTCCCCTTCCCCTTTATCTGAAGCGCTCTCCACTGCATGACCGACTTTAATCTAGATCACACAGCTGTGGAGAGTGATTGTCTTCCACTTCATTTAAAAAAAAAAGTCAGACAAATATTTCAGTGTGAGGTTTGCATTGCATTTGCTACTTGTGTGACCTCTGTTTGACTTTGTGTGTTAGTATTTCTTTTTCTTGAGTTAACTTTTTCCTCAATCCAAGGAGACAAAGCTGTTTTTACTTGTAGGTGTCACCTTGTCTTCTGAGGCTTCAATAAAAATCTGCTTTGCTGATACTGCAATCTGAATTATTTATTCAGCCTGTAACTAATCTGCTGTTCTTCCTCTTTCACATTGTGATGTACCGGAGTCCTTCTCCTGTGACTTGTCATTGAAGAGGAAGATTGTTTGTTTTCAGTTTTCATTTCACATTCTCAGCAACCCTGAAAAAAGGACAAGTATAGAATGAAAAACAATAGCTTGATTTAAAGTTTATACCAATGAACAGGTTTTGGCCTAGTTTCATGCTTTTGCCATGCTCATATTATAGCTTGAAAGTCTGCAATATTTATTGACGAATTAGAAGTTCATTTGCATTGGACTTGATATATGTCAGACGGATTGTATTATCAGCAGATATTGTCCTGCCATAAACATATTACTGTGTTCAATACTGGCACGTATCAGTTGAGTAAAATCAAAGATAAAAATAATTTTCTTTAGTGTCTGATATGCACCTGGTGAACTTTCCCATTCTAGTCAAATCTGCGCATCGCTCACCTGCATAAACTTGCGAGGACCAATTAAGTCACGTTCTGAAGAAGCCTGAGGCAGGTTACACTGAACAAGATTGTTTGATGAAGGACGCCTTGCTTCGAAGCGGACTTCAACAAGTCAGACAAATTGTTATAGTCAGTCAGTCGTCTTAGTACTGGTATTTTTAGTATTAAAATAGTAGTATTTTATCATTTTCAAAGAACGTATATATTTAGGTGTATCAACTCAAAGGGATTGATACTTTTCAGAGTCTGCCCAAACTAAAAGGTTTCCAAAATGCCCTGATTTAATTTTTTTTGGTTATTTATTCATTCGTGTAATCACATGCATTGTTTACAACACTACAGCAAGCAGCAGAGGTCAGTTAATGTAACAGCCCTTAAAGAATGCTTCAAATTATACACTTGTGTGTTCTGGACAAGTCTTTAAATTTAGGTTGAGATTCAGTGTTACACTTTCTTTTTTCAAATTATGATTTTTTTCAATAGCTGTGTAACAGCTGCGAAATCAAGGCAACACATGATGCAAGTTGAACCAAAGTTATAAAGGGAAGCAGAGACGGCTGGAGAAAGGAAAGGTGTCAATTCAACATTGCAGTTTTCTCCAACAGACTTACAATGCTCCTCCTGCCAAGTACCTGACAAACTGTGTGTAGTTGTACACAGAACTGATGCTGCATGAAAAGGTGGTTACAGCAAATATTGATTTCATGTTTTTCCTTTTCACTGCTCTTAAAAACCAAAAGTAAATGCATATTAGATGCGGCTGGGCCTCTTATGTCAGATACATCACAATCGATAAAGTTTTACTGGGGTTCTTTACAACCCATATTCAGGTTGACAACACATTTTTGACAGTGACATATCTGTTTATTCCTGTTGATTACAATGAGATAGAAAACAAGTTGAAATTATCATATATAGCCTCTCACCATGTGGTTGTCATTGAGTGTTGTGATCACTGCTGAGAGCAGAGCAGTGTCCATCCAGGTGAAATTAGAGCATAGTTTATAATTTTGCTGTTGCCACTCCAGAGATCTAGATTCCTTCCTTTATCAACAAAAACAAACCTGTGTATTAAATGTGTGGTGACCTCTAATTGTCATATCACAGCCAGTCGTATATTGTACTTGACCCTGTCCCATAAACAGTCATTTCCCAACATTTTCATCACTCTGTGTTTCCTGATCTCACTGTTATCTGGCTATCAAATTGGAGTTATCGTCACACATGTGTGGGCTAGTTGGTGGCTAATAAATCTGCTACACAAATCCCATCTACAGAACCAGTCATCTTAGGTTGTCCGACCAATGGAAAGCAGGTGATGTCCAGGTGATTGTGGTGGTTTGGGTGGTCAGCAAGTGTAGGTACTGTAGCTGTTTGATTCCTGTTTCCAGTGGTGAGTTAAGTGTTTTTGGTAAAACCCCAGACTTTTTAATGGCTTAAACATAAATGACATTGTTGACAAAGGCTGTACTTTAACCCTGAGAAAGTAATAATTTTAACCCAAGCCATGATGTTTTCTGAGCCCTAACCTTATTCATAAGCTTTCCATTTAACAAACTAGACATTACAATGTTAACAAAATATAAAACTATGATTTTCCCAACCCAGTCTCATGTCAAAACGTAAAAAGGCTACGTTTGTCCACAGTGCAAAACGTATCAGTTGTACGATAAAGGCCTAAAAATTGTGAAATGGGTACGTTTTTTTCCCCCTATTCTTTTCTATTGGAGCGCTGGTAGGTCATGTGACTCTCTCATGCGGGCGTTTCAAAAGAAAATACATGGCGGCCGCTCCTGTCATTTTCGGAGGAGAGTGCCTTATTCCTAGATAGTTTTGATTTAAGAAAGCATTCTGATGACATTTCTTGCGAGAAATATGCATTTTGTTTTCATAATCTTCGCTCAGTTCTTATGTATAATCTTTGGTTTGTTCGTTATTACGATGAATCTTTCACCTCTCGGAAGAGAGTCGTAACAGTGTCACGTATCTGCTGTTGCTATGGTGGTTGCTAAGGACGCCATTACGGACGAGCGTCATTTCAAAATAGGTTTAATTTTTTTAAAAAAAGAAGCTTTTTAAGGACCTTTCTGGCGAGAAATATACATTTTATTTCCATAATATTCGCTGTTCAATAAAAAATAATATGAAATGGATTTTAGTGCCACAGGAATTACAAACATCTGCTTCCGGGGAAGTCGGCTCCCCCGTTCTTCTGTGAGAAAATCCGGAAGTTATCGCTCACTCCCAGGAAAAAAAACCCAAATATTTTTAAAACTTTATCTTTTGATTAATAAGACAATCAACAAATTCATTTAATTTCTGGATGTTTATTCTACCTACAAAGTACATTTGTAACCATTATAGATTTAACAATCAGCATTAAGAATATAAACAATGATCCAAACTAATGGGCGCGGTCTGCTAACCTCACAGCCGTCACAGAAGCTAACTCATGCACTCAGAGGTGGCCTTTTAGTTCCATCATTTCACGCTATATTTACAGATTTATTATTGAGTGGAACAAACCATACTTATGTCTGGGTTAATCAAGGATATAATTAAAGAAATCCAAACTATTTGGCAAGTTAAATTTATCCTAACTGTTCTTCATATATTATACTGGTAATGTCATGTAATTTCTTTTCAAATATTTTTTTTTCTTCGTTCCGATATGTGTATTTTTACTGCTCCAACAAAGCTGTTCCTCTTAGTGGGTAACTCAATCATTGAGGCAATCAATAACTGAATGTCTCTGATGCATGTACAGTGTGTACTGCATTACAACAGATGCGATCCTTATGGAGGGCAGAACAATATATTAAAATTTCAACTTCCTAGGTTAAAAGAGAAAAAACTATCCCCTTGTGAAACTGGGCAAAATCAGGGTCTGTGACTTCTGCACTCAGTTCTACGATAAAGGCCTAAAAATTGTGAAATGGGTACGTTTTTTTCCCCCACGAGACTGGGTTGTTGATCGAGTCTCATGTCAAAACGTAAAAATGCTACGTTTGTCCACAGTCCAAAACGTATTAGTTCTACGATAAAAGCCTAAAAATTGTGAAATGGGTACGTTTTTTTCCCCCTATTCTTTTCTATTGGAGCGCTGGTAGGTCATGTGACTCTTTCATGCGGGCCTGTCAAAACAAAAAACATGGCGGCCGCTGCTGTCATTTTTGGAGGCGAGTGCCTTATTCCAAGAGAGTTTTAATTTGATAAAGCATTCTAATGACATTTCTAGCGACAAATGTACATTTTATTTTCATAATATTCACTCAGTTCTTGTGTATAATCTTTGGTTTGTTCGTTATTACGATGAATCTTTCACCTCTCGGTTTCTGCTGTTGCTATAGTGGTTGCTAAGGACTCTACTAGCATCATTCCAAGTTTTTTGCAGTTGTTATGGTTAAAACCACGGAAACCTAAATGGCGTTTATGTTATTGTATTTTGTCCTTACATTGCGTCGTTATCTGAGTTGATAATATATTAGTGGGATTGTTGACTTATAAAAATAACATAAAACCTATTGCCCCAGGAATTACCATCAAAATATAAAATAGCTACGCTTGGTTGTTGTTGTTTGTGTGATTGTTGACTACAGCTGTTCAATAAAAATAATTCCATACAACCGCTTCTGTGGAAGTCGGCCCCCGTTCCTCTGTGAGAAAATCCGGAAGTTGTCGCGCGCTCCGAGGAAAAAAAACCCAAATATTTTTAAAACTTTATCTTTTGATTAATAAGACAATCAACAAATTCATTTAATTTCTGGATATTTATTCTACCTACAAAGTACATGAGTAACCATTATAGATTTAACAATCAGCATTAAGAATATAAACAATGATTCAAACTAATGGGCACGGTCTGCTGACATCACATCCGTCACAGAGGCTAACCCATGCACTCAGAGGTGGCCTTTTAGTTCCATCATTTCACGCTATATTTACAGATTTATTATTGAGTGGAACAAACCACACTGATGTCTGGGTTAATCAAGGATATAATTAAAGAAATCCAAACTATTTGGCACGTTAAATTTATCCTAACTGTTCTTCATATATTATACTGGTAATGTCATGTAATTTCTTTTCAAATGTAACATTTTTCATTCCAATATGTGTATTTTTACTGCTCCAACAAACCTGTTCCTCTTCAGGGGTAAATCAATCATTCAGGCAATCAATAACTGAATGTCTCTGATGCTGTACAGTAGGTATTGCAGTACAACAACACCTTGATCCTTCCTTTTCAAATGTTTTTATTGTGTTTCTCTTATCAAGTGTTCACAAATGATTACAATAAAAATACATAATTTATATTAAGCTTTGTTTCAAACAATAATAATTGATCAGGAAATGAGGCCTGATGGGCTGAAATAGCAGGCTTTGTGCTGTTCAGTGACACCTGCTATAAAAAGGAGTCAAGGCGGTCTTAAAGATGTGAAAATGTTCCCAAAGATCATTCTTCATGTTTGTCTTGGAACAAGATTGGTGTCAGGCCTTTTTTCAAAGGAGCTCCAAAAGTCTCACTTAACCCTTTGAGGCCTGGCTGAGACATGAGGCCTATTGACCCTTTGACCCAGTTGCTCTTTTGCTCTCATTTGGCCTCTACAGTGGATACAGACCTGAAACTTCAACTGTGAGGCCTCTAAAATTTTTAAAATCATAATCTGGTGGAATAATTCTATAACACCCTCCCAAACAGGAAGTAGCTTCAGGAAGGAGGTGAGGCTTCAAAATTTTAAATATTGGTTTCTGGCAGAGGTGTGATCTCATCCCAGAAATCTCATCTCACTTGGAGCAACCTTGACCAAGATATGATGCTTAATTGATAGACTTTACTGGACATTGCCACGCCCTTTACGGACAGCAGAAAGGACTTAGGGGGGTCAAACCACCACAGATGCGATCCTTATGGAGGACAGAACAACATACTAAAATTTCAACTTCCTAGGTTCAAAGAGAAAAAAAACTATCCCCTTGTGAAACTGGGCAAAATCAGGGTCTTTGACTTCTGCACTCCTAGAGCCTTTTGGAGCAGTATTGAGGATCAAATCTGGGTTCTGGTGTTTCTACTTGTACACCAAACTTTACACACATAGTGTGATGCCCAAGAGTAGCATGTGCTGTGAATTTCAGCCATCTAGGTGCTAAGGGGCCCAAGCACGGTCTCGGGGCATCCACTAACCCTAAGGGGCTCCTCAAAGTCTGGCCCTGCTTCCCTGGTTTCATTTGAGCTGAAGCCACCAAAAGTCACACCAATGATTGATGTCAGTGAGTGGACTGATTCCGACATTTTCAGCCGTCTAGAAGTTACAGAGCTGAAACACAAGACCCCAAAGCCCCTTCCATGTTTGTTGCCAGAGATATAGTGGTAATGACAGTGCACCTCCATTATAAAAAAACAACAACTGCTGCTGTCTTTGGGGCTTGTGTTTTGGGGCATCATACTATGTGTGTAAAGTTTGGTGTATGTAGCCCAAGTAGAAACACCAGAACCCAGATTTGATCCTCAATTCTGCTCCAAAAGGCTCTCGGAGTGCAGCATGGATTTTCCATGATGCAAATTTAAGACGCATTAATGACATAAGTTGTAGTGCTAGCAGTTTGCTATAGAGGATTTTATCATTTTGTGCATAAACAGGTCATTGACATGAATCATACAACTGTGGTTTAAAAGAGAGTTATTGATGTCATATAAACTAGTGGTGCTGTTGATTTACACAACTATCAATACTGGATTTCCTCTGTAAGGGTTTGTTTCTTCTTCAAAGTCTTTCAATGCACTGTACATCTTTCTCATGTAACCGGTGCAGTAAGGTCTCAAAGGAAACCTACTGTATAAGAGTCCAGTTACCTCATTTGTATGAAGAACCTTCCTGGTCAGTCAGACAGGAAAAGAAGGCAGATGACATGCACCTGCTCAGGCTGCCAAACTCCAATCAGCTGCCTAAAGTGAGAACTGGGCACAAAACAAGCTTATTGAATTAATGTTAAAAAGCTGAACTGCCCCCAGCTTGGTAATTATAAATCAAGAGTAATCAGCACAACATAATTGATTTGGTAATTGTGTTTGCTTTCTTGAGCGAGACCCAAAACTTTGCTGGCATGAATTAAGGATGTTGTCACTGCAGCTGAAGCACTGCAGTGTTATGTTTGGTGAATGTCAAACATCTGTGGCTGTTTGTTTCAGCCAAGTGGGAGTAAGAGCCCTTTGATTGGCTTGATAAAGGTATTTTTTTTAGGTGTGTTTAATGATTAAAAAGCCTAAAAGGTTCTATTATTCTAGAAGTGCTTAACTTAAAGTAAATACATAAAATAGATTTACTGTGGCAAAGAGTAATTCTAAACTATTTGTATAGCAATTTCTCAGCACAGATTATAAACAGTTTTACTAAGGCATACAAACAAGAGAAATTACAAGATTAACTGTAGAAAGGAAAAGATTTACTAGACTAGCAAATGCAAGGTTTTAAGGCATCCAGGCTCCTGGTTCAGTTGTCCTGATTGCTGGCCTCTCCCATTCACTATGTCTCCTTCTGAAACTCCTTATTGTTAGGTGAAAAGTTGCAGCCATGTCCTGTGAAGGACAAAGTATGTGGTAGTCTTTGATGCTCCCTAGACCAGCAGAAGGGTGAAGCAAAAACTAGGACAGCTTGATAAGGTGAAGAGGTGATATATAAGGTGGAAAAGTGGGCAGAAAAGGGCAAGATTTTTTTTTTCCAGGTAAGCATTAAAAGTAGATACAGGGCTAGCCTCCCCCATCTCCTCCTGTAAGTTGTATATGAGCCCTTAGTCTGCATGGGGATTACTTTCTGTTGCCATCGATCCCATGTGCAGTACAAAACTAAAAAATAAATGATCTATTAATCAAAGCATAGCAATATTAAAGTTATTCCTCTGTACCAGAGAGAGTGTGGAATTTAAAACTGTACAATATATCTTCATCAAAATATCAAAAAGATATTCAAATTGTTTAAAACAATCTAAACAGTAGCAGAAGCAGCAGATACTGTCTGTTTATTTTGACAGTCTATTTATACAATTGGTCACCTTCAACATCTTCACTGTCCGCTATTGCTCTTAAGACTTTCTGTCTCAGTTTTGCTCTTCTCTGTCCGATTAAAGTTCCATGCAACTGTTGAGATGAATGCATCCGCACAGATCTCAGCAGGGTTTCCCAGCTCTGCTTCCTGTCTTGTTATCTCCACCCGGTGTGACTGCCTGTCGCAGCAAGATGAGGGACTCGAGGGGGCAAGATTGCATGCCCATCTGCGATTGAATCAGTGGTAGTCTGCTGTCAGTTATCTCCAATGTGTTGGAGAAATCATCAGGTAGTGCTGCTGCCCTTCCGATAAGACTCACAGAAAGCCACACAGTTGATTGTGCCACTGATGGGCTCTTCTAGACAAAAGGTAAATGAGGCCTCCCTATGTCTGTTTCTGTACCTGATAATTCAAATACAATGTCCACACGCCACCCACTCTTTTCTCCTGTTTGAATTATTCTGGTCACTGCACTGATATGCAGATTGCTTCGAGGGGGAGTGTTTTAATCACATCAGAGTAAGATAGTTCTCTTTTTCCACACCACTTCTAAACAAACTCCTCTAATTGCTTTACCATTGCAGATGATAGTTAAATTCAACCCGAAACATACCACTGGCTTGTTTATTTGTTTTTCTCTGGGATTAATCCCTGCGGCTGTCCTCTTCTCACACTTCAGTGGTTAAAAATTGCACTTGGGAAATCAAGGATTGCCTCGTTTCTGGCTGGTAAAACAAGAGTAGAACCTTGCAGACATGAGCGTATGGCTTATTTTCCCACTGAGTGCGCTTGTTGCCGCCAGTGTCCCTTTCTGTCTTAAGTTCAAAGGTCTTTGCAACGCCAGTGTTTCATCTGGGCTCCCTCTGCTCTCTGAGCCACTGGATGTTGACAGTCCTTTCCGTTCCACTCCACTAGCTTCACTCAAATTTCACACTTGTCAGGTTGCCTGATTCCTCAAACGGCTACAAGCATATCAGTGTAAAACCCCCACTGCCCCCTCTATTTTGATGGCTTCAAATTGAAGTTAAAGTGGTCACAACTGGTTCTATTCCTATTAATCTATTTTTAAAATAGAGGTGCACTCAAACAGTTCAGACCTCTGCCAAGGTCCATGTAAGACTTCCTGAGAAATTAATGAAAAGCAAGACGGAGACAAGAGCCACTAAATGTTTTATATTTTGATGAAAATGTTCAGCTTGTGTCCCACTGTTTGATTATTACATCTGTTTGCGTGTATTTTGGACTAAATTACAGCATCAGCAGTGTGTAAAACTGGTCTCATCATTGATTCCAGCTCATTAATTACAGGAATACATGATGACACCAAAAAGCGTATTTCTGCTAAAGCAATATGACATCTTCCAGGCACTTGGACTCAAATTACCTCAGCCAATCCTGATATAAAGATGTAACTTTTTGCTGTGTTAAGCACATCTACACCCAAATGTATTGGCTCTTCCCTCATACAAGCTTCTTCCCTTCACCAAGTTTGGTACCACGTCTTATATCTGTTCCTAATTTCTGCCAACAAACCACTCAAACAGTCTTAGCTTATTGGCAGAGGTAATAATGTGTTTTATCAATAATTTGAGTTCAGATAGAAGTTAAATCAACAGAAATGTCAGGCGAAGTTGTGTAAACGCTACAGAAATCAGAGAAGTGGCCTAATCAGCTGATCTGAATCACCTCAGAGGGTTCAGTAGCAATTAGATGTTGTTTGAGCTCACTAACACGGGAGTCCATAGTCGCTTTTCAAACCTGGGCTCTTTAGTTCAATTTAAACGAACTGTGGGGGGTTTTGTTTGATAGTCTAGGTCATTTGGCCTCTGGTACAGACCAAAAAAACTCTGGTCAGCACCAAAACGGTTACTTTGCAATTGAACACCGATGCGGTTTCTTTGAGGTATGACAGGAAATAGACAAAATATAGGAAGTTAATCCAAAACATTAATTTGATTGGATCACACTTGCGGTTGCATTTTTTTTTCTTGCAGCCAGTGCTTAACTTGTTGTTAGTTGGAGCAGTGATTTTATACATTATTCTGATTTTGAAATATGACAAGGCACTGAATGTCCTCTCTGCGATGAGCATTTGGCATTATTTCCAGCTGCAAGAGATGAAACATGTTCAATTCACTGTCACTTTTTTACCAGTCACCCTCTCACAGTTGAGGTGAGGGCAGGACAAATATGTTACATACGAGCGCTGAACAAAAACAACGGATGAGCGCCTGAACAAGATCAAGAAAATCTCATGGACCCACATAAAGCAATGGGTCTGTCTTCTCATCCAGTGTAAAGACAGGATAAAGTATCTTATGTCTCCATTTTCTCCTGTTCCGGCATTACGTGTAATAGCAACCAGAATACACTGTCAAATGCTCCCTGCTGGGCACTTTCATGACAAGGTTTGGCCTTTGTCACCACAAACATGGCTGCAAACAGATGTCTCCATCCCACGTAATGATGATGTGGGTTTTAAATGAAACATAGATGTATTGTAAAAGTAGTAATAGTGCAATATACAGCGGACAATGTTGAGCTTATTGTACGGTGAGCTCGATATGCTCATATGTGATAACCGCATGTTGTCAGAAGCACTCATACCAACCTGAAATGATACAAATGTTACCGTTTGCTCTCTAAATCTCCTTCTATCTCTGCCACCTCCTCTCCATCGCCCCGGCCTCCCTCATTTCCTCCATCCAGCCCTCTACCACTTTGCAATGGCTCTCCTCTCGACCTGTTGGAGTGCAGAGGCCCATCTGTGGGCTTATCTTGCTCCGCCGGAGAGCAGTAAACACTCATTTTTGTGGCTGTCAGTTTGGTGAAGGCAGGCAGCCATGTGGAACACAGCGCAGCATCAGCAGTATTCCCAGATGTGGAACTAGAGCTGGCTTCAAGGCTGCTAGAATCTCTCTCCCTCCCTTCTATCTGGCAGGGAGCAGTGTTATTTCTTTCTAAACCCACCACATATTGATTTAGAGGTTACGCTTTGTGTGATTTGCTATTTCTCTCTCCTTTTGTAGAGCACATGTCAATATATGTTACACTCATGGGGAGACACATATTACTGCAATATTTACTTATTTCTGTTGTTCAGGTATTGCAACAACTCTGGGACACAGGACACGATTTGTTTTGAATAGTCCATAAACCTGACATTCAGTGGAACAATTTGGTTGTGCAGATTATTAAACGCTGCTTGTATTCATGGTTTTGTGAGCTCCATGATTTGGAAGGTCTGACTCTGGTCTGCTGAAGAACCGGTACTTTTTTCAGCATTCGCCGTTTGATGAATCTGCAGATACATCAGTCAAGGGGGAAACAGAGGGGTCTACAGGGCGGCACTGGCTACCCCTAATATCTGAGTGGCTAACCCCAGTGCCCTTGCTTCTTTTTTTTTAATCTCTGATGTTTCTTCTTATTTTGTAAGCATCTAATTGACAGGCACCCTTTACAAATCCATATGCCATAGTGTTGCCAGATTAGGATCTAAGATTTTACATCTATTTGGGTGGTAAATTGGAAAGGACTGTACCAAATTCCCACGACTTGAGCTTTTTATCACATTTTCTGGAATCAAGCAGCACTGGAATGGAACAGAATGGAATAAATACCAAATGGTGGGTAAACACACATTTAATTAATCTCAGGAGATATAACAGTTTAGAATGTTTAGTGATGGCGCACAAAGAACGATAAAATACCATGAATAGTAATTCAGTAACTTTATTTATATATTAGTATTTATTTCAGAACTGATGTATGGTTGTTGCGGGCTTGTTTTGGATTGCACTTAGCTGATGGCGTACCTCTCCGAAGAGTCCAGCTAAAACGTTTAGGCACACATTTGTTCTGTGCGTTGCGTCAATGCTTTGACAAGAAGCCATCAACATTTGAAAACTGATATCAGCTTCAGTCTCGTGAGCGAGATGAATTTGTTGTAAATCCAGGACACTGGTGGATATTTCATCGAAATAAGATCAAAGTAGCAGCATGGCCAAGTACATCTAAATCACATAAGCTTTGATGAAGGCAAAATGTGTCACAACACACCATTATAAATGAGTCACTGTGCTGCTTCAGAGACACCCTGGCCTACAAATCATCTTCTCCAGACAGAAGGGAACATACCGTGTTAGTGCAGACCCCAGCAAAAATGACATCATTATCATTTTTATCTTTTTCTCAGTGGAAATTCAATACAGAAATTACCATTCCTGCTGAAGTCCTCTCACAACTCTCCGTATTTCTGTAAATCCTCACCCAACTTGTCACCTGAATGTGGACAGAAAACAGTGATGCAGGTCTGTCTAACATATAGACTGATGAGTCCAAGTCCATGGGTCCTCCGAAGGACCCCATTTCAGCTCCTAATGGTACAGTGAAATGGCTTTCAGGCATAGCAGATAGTATCTTTGTGTTTTTGTCTGTGCAAGATGAAAGGAGGCCAGGCTTTCTATATGTGACTGTGAAGATTGTGACTCGCTGCCTTTCTCATCTTCCCCCAATTCTCCAGAATTAATGATAGCAGCTCTATCACGCTATGGACCAGAGGGTTGAGAGGCAGTTGTGGATGAAGGAAAGGGGATTATTGAATCCCCAAAATGGAATTCTGTTTTTTTTTTTCTCTTTGGAATAACTTGACAGGGTTTTTCTCTCAATACACAGTTGTGTCCTTTGCTTCCCTCTGTCTCTAAAGTCTCTTTTACCAAAACCTTTTGTGATTTTACTATCAAAGTAGCAGGGAAGATAAGAGAGGGAGGGAACAATGCCATACAACATTATGTCAAAGCAGTTTAGAAAAAAGATATCACAAACAAATGTATAACCAGGAATTGAAGCCATTCTTTTGTCATGGATCTTTATTGCAGTATCTAAAATAAAATGTTATTGGTACTGGAGTCAGATTTGGGATATTGTGATTGTATGCCTCTGTTTTGTGTACCTGCATGCTGATCTGGGTCTTTGAGTATCCATTTTTTTAAATCATCCATGAGTATCAGCATGCGTGACATAACATTTCTTCTATAGCAGTGACGTTGACCACCAAAGTCTTTTTAGTTTGCCATTGCGTCCCAGTGGATATTTAAGCCAAATTTGAAGGAATTCTTCCAAGGTGTATCTGAGATATTGTGACAACATAATTGAGATGGACATCATACACATTGGAGGTGACAGTCATCTTCCCCATTGACCTGTGATTAACAAAATTTGTAGTTTATCCTTTGAACCAGTGGACATTTGAGCCAAATTTGAATGAGGTCCCTAAAAGTATACCTGAAATATGACATTAAAAAGTGTGGATATATGGACAACCCAAAAAGTCGATGCAACCAGTTTACAGCTGTCATAAGTGCTGAGGCATCAGACGAGGAAAATTCTAATAATATCTGAGTTACACCTGGAAGTACTTTTACCCAAGTATCCTATATATAATCTGTGAGCCATCAAGCATCATCAGAACCAGAATCAGAATCAGAAATCCTTTATTAATCCCTTGCAGGAAATTGTTGGATTGCAGTGCTGCATTTCTCAGGAAAAAAACAATATATAATAAGAAAAAACTAGAGAAATCAAGAATAAAAGGACATATCTTTTGTACATATTTACACTGACACTGAACGGAATATTTGTATTGCACGATTTAACCGAGAAAGGCAACTCTATGGGATGGGCTGAATCTCAGAGGGAGGAGTTAAACAGTTTGAAAGCCATGGGAGAAAGGATTTCCTGTGGCGCTCAGTGGTGCAACGTGGGGGGTATGAGTCTCTGGCTGAAAGTACTTTTACTGCTGGCCAGTATGTGATAGAGGGGGTTTTGAAGTGTGATCCAATCATAGAGCTCATTTATATTAGAAATATATATATATATATATATATATATATATATATATATATTTATATATATACACACTATATATATATATATATATAAACTTGAAAAATGGCTCAACAGGCCATCAAGACACCATTTGCTGCTGCTTCTGGGGATGTTCAGCTGATACTGACAATATGTGTATGATGTATGTGAATTATTTGCTCAACCTGTCATTTGGAAATTACTTTTTTATGGTAAGTAGATTTAAAGCAAAGATTTTTGTTAACTCAAAAATGATGTTGGCAGAAATTATGTGAAATATCAAAATATGTTGCTGATTGATTAGGGAAAATTTAAAAATGCAAAACAGTCAGACTTTTTTTCTAATATATTTAATTTTCTTTGTGACTAACTCTCTATCCCTAAGAATGATGGCTGTCACAGTGATGCTACTCCAATATTTATAATCACAATTATGTAAGCGGGTTTTGTGCAGGCAATGAGTTTACTGTGTGTGTGTGTGTGTGTGTGTGTGAGTGCCTGAGTGCCTGCATGTATGTGTGTCTCTGCAGTACACGAGTCAGGTGATCAATCACATTTGCCCAGCAGAAAGCTGGCGAAGTGGCGAAGTGCTTGATCTTCCCCAAAGCTGTCACCCGCTGATAGATCCCACATCTCAGCACACCACCCCTCATATTTCTTCATCTAATTGGATTGCAGCTTGTCAGCATCTCATTTGTATATGGCCACCGCCTCCTTCGCATTTATGGGTGTGCGCAACTTATTAAAGAGCTTGAGGCTTCAAGGCACAGCCTAAGTAATAACTTTGCCTCTTAATTTTTCCTTCCTATTCATATTTGTCTTGTCATCCGTCTCTGTCTCTGTCAAGGTTTCCTCTTCCCGCACTTGTTCGTTCTTGTAGACCTTTTCTCTCTCTCCTCTCTCTATCCCATCCACCCCCGATGAGGTCGAAATATCTCCATCTGTCCTCAACTGTTTATTTATTTATTTATTTATTTATTTATTTCTCAACAGCATATCAGCAGGGGACACCTTGTTCAGTTATTGTGTTAGATCTAAGTGCTGATGTAGACAGTAGGTGGACAGATCCAAGATGACAGATGGACTGTGTCTGCTGGATGCTGGCAGTAAGATGCAGTGGAGCTGATAGACTGGCAGAGGACCCTGAACAGCCTACAAGTCTGTCTGAGTGAGGGGTTCAAAACTGAAGTGTGAATCAGAAGTCTGACAGAGATGAACTCAGTGACAGCCATCAGTCCTCTGGAAGGATAAATGTTTCCGTCAATTGGGAGGTTTCAGTAACACATACATGGTGAGCCAGCAACCAGCTGCATCCATTGTATCATACCAGAGGTATGTCACAATGTCTACTGGATGGCAGAAGTTTGGCTCTCAGCAAAAATTGATTTCTGTATAGTAAGGATTTTAGTGCTCATTACTTTCAGAATGTTGGGCATCATTCAAATGTTCTTCCAAATTTGCCTTTACATACTGTAGGCCTTATTTTTAACCCTCAATTTAGTTTTACAGACAGGAATGAAGCCTAATGCCTATTTGTGCCTTGCTCCGGATATGTGTTTTTCCTGTAGCATTAAAGACTTTTCAGACCTGGGTGCATGACAGTTACAAGAGGTACACAATAGATGTTGAAAGCAAGGATGGTTAAAAAAAAAACAAAAAACTTAATGTAAGAGCAAATTGGTATTTCCAGGAACATTTCATGAATGAGTCCCATTGTTCTTTATTCTGGAAGTTTTTGTTGTGTCTGGTTTTGCAAAGATTTATTTGCCTTCCCACTAGTTTTCTCCAAATACAGATGCTGGCAATGCCACTTTCGACTTTTCTGTACTTAACTTCAGCAATGAACACCTGTGTACTCACTACAACACCCAGTTATCAATCTGTTCCCTGAAGGAATTCAATCTTTTCCTCAGCTCTGAATGAATTTATGCTAGGTCAGACACATCTCACAAAGCACTTTTGCTCTAAATCACAATTCCTTGCATTGGCAAGGCTGCTTCCATTTGCTGTTGTTTGATAGGTGGATCCAGGCTCTTCTCTTGGGCCATTTTGTTGTTTTGTTTTGGGTTGTTTTTTTTTACATTAATTTGTGTGCCACCCATGCCTGGGAAACTGACAGGCTCCAGAACATGAGCGGAGTCTGAATCCTCACTGATTATTGCTACACTTAGAGCAGGAGCAGGGTCCCTGTCTCTCAGCGTTTTTTTGGCACAAGCAGCGAACAAAATCAAATGCAATAAAAGCATGTCTGGATTAGAGCTTGTTAAGCAAGAGAAGAGCCTTTAATTGCTTGGGCTTTGTACAGCTTCACAAAGAGCCGGCATTGCTAATCTGTAGCTCAAGGGTGAATGTTTGTGATGAAACAAGCAAAGATGCAAAGTGCTGTGGAAGGGAAGAAAGGCGTTTCAGGAAGGAGGAATTGAACAGAGTTGGTGACAAAGATACACGATTACAGTTCGCTGCTTGCGGCACCTTTTATTTAGTTTTCATTGTAACATGAGCTTGCAAATTGCAATTGCATTGCCTAGATTACACATCAATGAAGGTTGTGGGTTTTTTTGTGGAATGCAGAAATGGCCACACTTAAATAGATAGTTCAAGTATACTTTAGTTTGAGATTTATATTTTCATACATTCATTTTCTTGGCTACCATCTCTGTTGCTTTTTGTTTGATTACTAAGTAATTCTTAGATTTGGAAAGATATGACATTGCCACAGTAAAGTCAGACAGAATACAAAACATAAAGCAAATGCAAAGCATAAACCATCATACTTGTCTGGAAATATTTCAAAATAGATTCAAGATATGCCACCAATGTTTTTTCCCCACAAAAGTTACATTTGATATTTATTGGAAATTATGACATGCATGTTTATTACTTCACTCCTACTTTCTGATCTCCTACTGTATATCATAGCTCGCTCTCTTTCACCGTAACTACCAGATCCCCAATAAAACAATCCTTAAATACAGCCTTAGGTACAGTTCTTCAGTACACATTTTCATTCATCTTCTGTGCAAAGTTACCAAGGTTTAAACGTTTGTCGTCTAGCTGAAGATGGCATATTAGTGTTTAATAATGTCAAGAGTGATTCAGGTTGGTGCAACAGGCCTGTAGAAGAGTTCAAGAGCACCACAAATGTGGCTCCCAAAAGAATTGGTAAATTAGTCGACACCTCCACACAGTGGCGTTATGATCCTTGTTAAGGGAGGGTTTACTACAGGCCTGATGTATTATAATCCACAGTAAACCCGTCACTGTTTCTACTGTTATTGCTAACAGGCGTGTCTCTATATTCAGTCAATATCATATCTGAACCAATTTGTCATTAGTTGTTTTTTTCCCCTTTTACCAACAGTGTTTTCAGGCCCGGCAAACATGGCTTGGTTGCCTGACTAAGTCAAGGTCTGACTGTCACAGCTTCGTTTTGGGTCGGACCACTCATTTATTCTGTTAGAGTAGACTTGGATTGGATGGTGGATGTGTACGCCAGATACACAGCGGTGGTGGTTAGTTTCAGGGCTGTCTGCTCATGATTAACCCACAGTAACCAGCCCACTATGGTCCCATGTCCTCCGTAAAAAAACACATTACCACATGGTTACTTTGAAAATTAGCTTTTGTTTTTGAAAGAATAATTGTCATTAACCACTGTTGTCTATCTCATAATATTTCGATCTCTGGGTGTATATATCACTTTGTTCAATTGTAACAACCATCAATTAAGTACAGAGGATGAATTAGAGCAAATTTATTATCAATAAATATGATTTTATAGCAGATTTATTATTTACTTACGTGTTGAACACTCAGTATTTTTCGAAAATAATTTCCTTTTTTCATTTAAACACCAATATAGTTCCTACTTAATATTATTTAAGATGAAATGTGTCAACTTGAAAATTACAAAAATTGTCTCATTTATAATGAAGAAATACAAATTTAACTTAAATAACCTTTTACGAAATGATGAGAAACTATTGACATCACATGTTTTTGTTGGCTTTGATTTTCAAACTACACCACTAAGTAAATAAAACAATGATTTCCAGCTGTTAAGTTAATCAACATCATTTTAAGGTGAAGACATAATTGTCAATCCTAAGGAGAGGTAGCAGCTTTAAGCCCAGTAGAAGCAGACCTGTCAAAGTCTGCATATGGGATTCACTGTAATCACTCCTTCTCCATCTGGGCTTTGTAGAATGGACGTTCAGTGGATGTTTATAGGTGGTGGATACCTGCAGCACATTGGACACATGTGCCACTGCTCCTCTCATCTGCTCCTAGAAAAACAGGCCAATCGGTCCCCTGGCACCGAGCATCACTTGTCTTCTCTGTGAGCTGCAGATCAATGCATCCACACTGATACAGGCTGGGGCTGCCTATTGATCCACTACGCCATGCTTTGTCCTCTGTCATTATGGAGATGAGAGAGTGACCTTTTGCAGAGGTGTCAGAGAGGAAAGGAGATTGTTTAACAGCTTCGAAATGAATAAGGCTGAGGGGTACTTATACTCGCTGTTACAACGCTGTTCAGAAAGTTTTATTGCGGCTCAGACCAACCACTGACTTTCATTTTGCTCATATTGTAACTCCCAATATATACAAATCTAATCAACGAATGCTAATCAAATATGCTACCACTATTCAATAAGTCTCCTCTTATAGAGGATTAATAGATGTTTTTAAGTGTGTTATTAACTGTATTGCAAAAACATCATCAGCCTTTTATAAACAGTTTTAAATAACTTATAACCTATTTTCCATGCATCAATGCAGGACCATTATTTGGCAATATGAATGTATGCTACATGAGAGGTTTCTGCCTGTGTTGTCAGTTAGTTTTGTACCAAATGTCCCAGATTTTATCAACTTGATTGCCATTGCAGAATGTTTAATTTGGCAGTAAATCTCTGTGATGGGACCTCTGTAAGCATACCTGGAAAACTAAAGGCAGGGAAGACATTTGACACATCAAGATATTACAGAAAAAGAAAAAAAAGTTCTTGCTTGTAGCATTATTGAAAGCAAAAAAAAAATAAAAAAATCACACACATACACTGCTGCAGTTTGTCAGATGCATGCGGGTGAGGCTCACTGGCATCCTTTTAATGCTTCCTTGCCCTCTCTTGTTGTGCACACAGATGAGGTGAGCAGCCAGTCTGGAGATGAAGAAATAAAAGTGCTTCTATTAAAAAGCAACAAAGGAGTTTGGTTGTATTCTCCCTTTCGTGTTTGTCTTAACAACAACTGCCTGATCTAGATGCTCCTCGCCATAGAGCTCAGTACTCTACTTGCGGCACTCCATTCCATTATGTTCTTGTTGATTATCAAGTGAGAAAACAAGAAAAGTGAATGTGGCAATATGGTGTACACTTACAGAGGCCATGTATTACTTTCTCCTCCCTACAGAATAACCAACCCTTCATGTTGCAGATATGAATGCCTATTAGGTCAGGAAGTTGTTCCCCCAGCTGACTTGTACAATGAGTGACTGTGGATCTATAAAGAGAGTTAAACAATAATCCACTGCTCTGGCTGTGTGGAAGATGCTCAATCCTGTCTGTCTCCTACTGTAAACCCCTTTGAACTTTAATGATTGGGATTTGTATTGGACTCATGGTTTATTCAAAGGAAGGATTAAATTCGGTTGCAGCTCTTTGACAGCTCAGGGAAAAGACATCAAAGTGCCCCTTAAGGTGTTTTGCCCTTTTCACATGTGCAATCATGATGCATCACAAAAAACCTGCAAAAGTCAAGGGGAGAACAAGTCAACCAAAGGGACAACACATACAGTACCTGGATGAACATTTGACATGACTGTGGTGATATGACCTACTATACATCATCAAACTATCCAATATAATCAATTCAACTTTAGTATGGTGAAACTATGTGATATTAACATTCTTATAATTTGTGGACAATATATGGACAATATATGACACTAGTGGCACGGTGGTGCAGTGGTTAGCACTGTCGCCTCACAGCAGAGGGTTCCGGGTTTGATCCCCGGCTCGGGCTCGGGATCTTTCTGTGTGGAGTCTGCATGTTCTCTCTGTGCCTGTGTGGGTTCTCTCTGGGTACTCCAGCTTCTTCCCACCATCTAAAGACATGCATTTGGGGACATGTCGATTGGTACTCTAAACTGACTGTAGGTATGAATGGTTGTCTGTCTACATATGTTGTCCCTGCAATGGACTGGACTGGCGACCTGTCCAGGGTGAACCCCGCCTCTCACCTGAAAGCTGCTGGGATAGGCTCCAGCCCCCCCGCGACCCTTAACAGGAATAAGAAAATGGATGGATGGATATGACACGAATGTTTAAATTTTAATGATATCAATAAATAGCAGTTTCAATTAAGTACCTCACTCAGCATGCCATGCAGAGATCAGACTGCTCTGTCACACAGTATAACTTGGTAGAGTTGCAAAGAAGCAATACTATGCATACACATGCAAGTGTTTATAATTGCTGCAGTTAGTTAGATCTATTCTCACACTGAATTTGGGAAGAGCCTCATTAGGAATTACTTGATGTCTCTACAGTTTATTTACTAATACGAATCATGACTGTGCTGAGACTAATTTCAAGTATACATTTGGCTCAAACTATAAGAAAATAGCGATAGTGAAAATAGAATAGAATAGCGAAAAAGAACTACCCGATACAACTAAGTTTAAGAGTTAACAGCATCATGCCAAAAACAAAACAAAAATGACATTCAATTTCTTTTCAAGAGAGAATAGGATTAACCACCTTCCTTTTTGGTTTGACGCAATAGCCACGTACTAAGGCTTTAACTATTGTTAATCAACAATTTAACTAATGATGTGATATGATACTTAATGTTGTTGACTTGATTGGTATGGATCAAACGATTAGAAGTTGTATATTCTGACAGCCACTGCAAGTTCATATTTTACAGCAGAATTGTCTGTGGTATTATGTTGTTAGGCTACTTTGTATTATTAAGGAGATACCTTGACTATAAGGTAATATTGTGAGATCTGATGAGATATTTTAATATGACAACACTACTTGAGTCCAAGGTTGTTTTTTCAGTCTGTCCCTAACTGCAAATTCTCAGTCAGGATAGCAAGTGTAGCAATGCAGAGCTACAGCAGTAGGTAGCATCACTGAAAAGCTGTGCACTTGTTTTTGGGTGTTGATCATGTTGTCATCTTTTAACTGTGACCTTTCATATGTGAAAATTAATGCTTATGTTCTCACACTCTGTTTCTTCATTTATTTTTTGGGGTAATTTTTGTTTGAAACTAGTTATTAACAAGATAAGAATAGCATTCCAATCACCAAAGAATGAATTATGGATGCATCATCCGAACCTTGGTAGGATTTAATATAGTCTGCTGTCTGGTTTTTAGTTAGATCGAACACCAAATATGATCAATTTTTGCTCCAAAAATGAGGCTTGAATGTGTTGCCCACAATCCAGTACATGATATATTTGTGTTGCTTGTGGATTTGCCAACCGATGTGTCTGCAAAGTGCTTTGTGTGTTTGAGATGAGATGTGATGTGCTGGGTAGGAAGTAGCACTGCTACAATAAACCCTGATTGTTTGAAGCAGATAGCTATTAGCTGGCAGAAAGAGGGAGCTATTATGGTGGAAATGAAGCATTGTTAAAGAAACATAAGACTTCCCTCTGCGGATGATAGCCTCCTGAAGGGGCTCAGATTAGATCTCACAGGTGCTCATGGGAGGGAGGCTCTGATCATTATACTGGCAGAATTATAGTGGCTCATCAAATCTCCTCAGGAATGAATATTAAGTCTTATTACAAAAAGGATAGGAGGGGAAGGAACCTCTAATGGGAGCACTTTACAGAATTGTTTGGGTTGTGCCATTCGGCATGTTTTAAGAGATATTCACTTTGCCATTAAACTCATAGCAGTGTATCACTCCCTTATAGATGTGTTGAGAGAAAATATGGCTAAATTCTATTTTGAAAGATTGCTTAGCTTGAGGCTGTGTAAGGTGAAGTAAATGAATGCTCCTGTCTGCATGCAGCAGCATGAGACAGGTTCTCTCTGTTGTGATGTCAGAGCACAGAACAGTGAAGCAGAGCACTTAACAAGGAGATAAAGAGGGTGAATGAATGTCAGATTTATCCACTGCAATACATTTACACTGTCTTCCTTCAAAACCAGTCTAGCTCCCCTGAAATAAAACACAATTTTTAAGACTGGAAAGAGTCAGTCACACATATTAAATAGAGGAGGAAGAAGGTTTTTATTCCACGTTATGGTGAAAGCACTGCTGCTGCTACATGACAAATTTGGTACAAATGGTTATCAGTATTGATAAATTATGACAGAACATCCTGCAATCATGTCTTCTACGTGGGTGTGGTCAAAACACATACATGTATAAGCTGTTTCCTGTCCCCTATCTTGCTTTCCACTCTCCAGTGTCTTTTGGCTCTTGCCAGGCTGTCAAAGTTATTTATAGTGTCCGTGACCTTTGGCCCCATGCATAGATGCAGCAATATGCTTTGGCTGTGTCTCGTCTGCAAGTAATCAAATGAAGGTTTTATGCAATTGAACCTTTTCTGTAAGTGGACGTGAACGATGGCAGCAGACTGTCATTGTGGATTTATATTGAAGATTGAAGTTTGGTTTGGACTTTTTTGAGTAATAATAATAAGAATATTAGATTCCATGTAAACTCAACTATTATCTGAATGAATGAAGGTTTAATAGTGTGACTTTTTAACTTAAATTATATGTAAATTCTTTAAAATTGTCTTCATCTCATTGCAAAACCATGTCAGCAGCCCTGCAGTGCCATGTAACAGCTGAGCGCCAACAGAAAGAAGACATGTTGTTACCAGAAACAAAACAAGTACACTGCTGAGGCGGAGACGGATCTTGAACAAAATTTAAATTCTCCTGATTTGTCTGTCTGAAAAATGTAATTTAGTGTCAGAGGTCATGCGGTCTGACAAATGGGCCCATTGTGTATTTTGGTGACTGTGGATTCCAAGAATCATTCACAACAGTGATTCAATTTTGGAGCTGCTAGTAGTCTCCTCATAGGGCGGGACAAAATGACTCATGAATCATCCAGAACAAAATGACTTTTGGGTGATATATATATATATATGTATATATATATATATATACATACATACATACATACACACACATATATATAATTTTAAGCACATTCAGTCCAAAATTTACTACATTCCACAGGCGCCACATTTACATTTATACATAGGACATTTGGGATGATGCACACTAATTAAATCAATCAAAGTAAAAAAAGACTTTACTCAAACATTTGAACTATAAGGGAGTTTTAATTTCCAGGCAGCAGTGGGAATAACGAATTAAAACTGCATCAAATACATTAAGCTATATTTTATGGATTTTGCCTCTAATAACAAAACGAAAATTCTGAAAACTACAAAAACATCAGAAATATTCACCACAAAATGAAAAAGACTTTTTTTGTCTGCAAAAAGTTGTCCAGGCAGCATGTTAAAACTGTTAAATATGGCAGAAATAGGCTGCCTTGCCACTTGATTGTGTTTTTTGGCACTTAAATTAGAGACATTTTGTGGCACAGTTCCTGGCAGTTGAGCCATCCTCCATCATTAACCAGTTGAAAATGGGATTGGCGGAGTGTTAAATGGCTCTGTGTGGAGCAGTCAGAGCCAAAGCAGGAAGAGGAGTGAAGCCAAAAATCTCTGCACCCGTCCAAGTGATTATTGTGTCTCTGGTATGAATCAGCATCCACCTAACTACATCTATTATTCTCTTTCATTTACCACAGCCATGAAGGATGGTCTATCTAACACCCCGGGGGCAGCTGCAGAGAGCAGGGCCAGTCTGTACCCAACCACCCAGGACACTGGCAGGAGGCTCCCTGTGGTGTCCACAGCCCCACCTATCAACATTCCAAACCACCACCCACTCTATAGGAATCCCTCCCAGCACCGGGCCACACTTGGCCCTCATGATCAGCCCTACTACTCTGAGAACAGTAGAGGATCCAGCACACATCTCAGCTCACAGCCCACCTTCACTGCCTTGACATCCTTGAGTCCACTGGATGATGGTGCAGAAAAGGCTTCTGACGGGAGCACTACAAACTCCAATGAACAAACAACCCAAGTTATGCATGCACTGTCTGCCATTTCTCACTCACATATCCACGATCCCTCCTCCAGCACATTTTTAAAGGATCCAGGACATACTGCAACCATGCTGCAAGCTACTACTGCAGCAGGGGACAGGGACATGGTGAGGCCAAAGCAGCCTGGCCTGAAGCAGAGCAACAAGGACGGAACCACCACCACCACTATCACAACCACCACGATCATCACCACCATTCAGGGTCCAGGTAACAATAATAAGATTACACTTTATACAGCAACTTTAAAATGCAGGGGCAACATACTAAGGGATGATATAAGATCAGACCTTCAGGGGTTCCCAGCCGAGGCAGGAAACTGACATGCAAAATCAACAATGCCCTGCACATGTTCAACTCCCTAAATCATCCCAAATTCCTATTCTGCGTATGATTATGTTAATTTCCAACATTTTTCAAAGTCTGGCTGGAGTGTTTTTCCACGTTCTGCTACTTCTATTCTGAAAATAGAAGATAACATGCAATTGAGAGTTGAAAGCAATAAATGTTTAATAAACGGTTGCTGTATTTGTCCACTTTCTCAACTAGTTCTTCTTTCTTTCTATACTGACTCATGCTTTCACTTTAAACAGAGAATTAATAATCTCACAAGAGGCAAGAAAATGGTGAGAATGAACATCAATTATTAATATCTAAAATATTGAATTATTGAGGGTTGCTGTGTGTAGGTAACCTCATTTTTACCTTACTCTCTCACCTCAAGCAAGATGTTTCCTCAGCAAAAGTCATAGAGATTTCCAACAGTGAAGATTTGTTCCAAGGCTTCAATTTATCAACATATTTTGTAAATACTCCATGGAAACCAATGTTTTCACAATGTTAAAACACAAACTTATTTCACTAAAATATAAGATGCAGCCGATAGGACTGCTTGAATCTTCTATTATCAGGATAAAAGCTATGTGTCTCACAACCCCCTCCTATGCTCTAAGCTGGGAAGACTAACATTAGAGTAAACCTAGGAGTCCCCTGGGAATGTCATCTCTCGTTACATTTCCTTGCATTCTGACATTGGACCTCCATTCTTGTTTCCAACCACAAGTTCTCATTTTTATATTTTTCTAACTTCGACTTGGAGTTTTAGTTTTTGTTCCGGTTCCTGTTGTAGCTCTTCAGTTCTTATTTTATTTTGTTAGCCATCTTCCTGTGTGGCTCCTGCGTCGGAGCTATCCTCCAGACCAGTATGTAGTTCACAAGTATATTGGCGAATTTACGCAACACTGTTGGAATCACTGGAAGAGAGAGAATTAAGGGAAAATGTTTCCTTTAGGTCTCTACAGTTAGAGGTATTTTGAGAAAGTGTTTCTCCACAGCTCATACAGATATCTTAGTAAAACCCAACTCTTGCTTACACGATCTCTTGCAATATAACACGTACCCAGCATTTCATAATGGATTTACCAAGCCATAATGTAAAATGTAAAAGATGTTTATGAAAGACACTGGTGTTCCTAGCTGATTTTTCCAAGTGTATATTTGCATTGCACCAGTTTTTGATCAGTCTTTTTAAGATCAGTGCTTTAAATTGGCTGCTTAACAAAGATGGAGGACTTGCATTAAGTATCCAAGCATCCTTGTTACGTTATCCATTGTTAAGTTACACTGTTGTGGGGGGAGATTTCTATCAAATGATGTTTATCTGTTCTGAGTGCTTCTGTGCTGACTTCAAACACACTCACTCACAGCCATGGGGTGGTTGTAAATTACACCAGCATCCCTGCATCACTCAGCCTTAATCAAGAGGTCCACTCAGGGTCTACAGGATATGATCCTTAGATCATCTAGTAGCAAGAGAAAGGATGTGGAAAATAAACATCAGGGTGGTGATTTGTTGGTGGATTTGAAGGTCAAGAGGAGAAACATGCAAGCAGCTGGACTAATCAACTCATCTGTGTGTAGGGGGAGAACAGGTCAAATGGACAGGCAGAGCTCTACGCAAAATCATATGGGCTCATTATTGGGACTGAGATCCCATTTATACCTGCTATTAACGTGTACCTACAGTTCTAAACAGTTGGTAGTGAGTCTGTGGACTGTATATAATTAGCATCTTGCCAATTGAGCACAAAGAAGTTAGAATCAAAGGGAAAAAATGGTTTAAACACTGTATAGCAGTGGAGGCAGGGAAATACTGTTAACGTTTTACTGGAGGTTCAGGCAAAGCAAGAACAATCCTTTCCAAGATAAGTACAAAAAAAAAGAATCAAGGCAGAAATACAAAATCATACAGGGAAAATCCAAGTGAATAAACAGGGAGGTTAAGAACCAAGAAAGCACAAATAATAAACAATATGGGATCCAGAAGGGGATCCAAAAGGCTAGATACAAAGATAATCTGGCAAGAAACAGAGCTGAGCTTCCTGCTATAACTACTGATGTTAAAGAGGCAACAAACCACATACAGTGTGTAGAAACTGCAGGGAAAGGTGGGCGTGGCAGCATCAAAACAGGCTGCAGGTGTGAGGAATCTGAGAGTAGGGTGGGCGTGACAGGCACTGAATGACAATACTGAATGATCTTGGCAAACTGGCAGAGATTGATTTGAGATCAGGGCAGATTCCTGACACTGAGAGAGAACAAAACAGTTTATGAGCTTAATGCATAATGTCAGTCATCTATAGAATGTAGTTTCTGAAGAGACTGGGGTATGATAGCTGAAAGTGTCAGAGGTGACTTGAAAAATTGAATAGTATGACTAAAAACTGAAAGATTGGGACAAATGAAAGTTTATCAGAGAGCTTTGTTGATTTAAATATATGAAATATATTTAATACTTCAGTTTTAATAAATAGTGTGCAAAATTTGAAAGGTTTAAAGGGAATTTTTTGTTGAGAAAACAGTTAAGTGGGCGTCATGATGAAGTAGTAATACCATATTGCAGTTGTATGCCTCTATGAAATTGGCTTTTCAATGTGACCTTTTACCACATTTCAAACTATAAAAAAATTCCCCCAAAATATTTTTGAGATCGAGCCATAGTATGAGTTAGTGGTCACCTTTCACCTTGACTACCAAAACTTTTTTGGTTTATCCTTGATTCCCAGTAGATGGTTGTTTGAAATATGAAGAAATTCCCTCAGGGCTTCCCTGAAACATCATACACACAGGACAACAATGGAGGCACTGTCGGTATAGGAGGATACCACACACACACACACACACACACACACGTACAGTCTTGAATGGGCACACTATATCATGTGCGTGTGTGTGCGCGTCGTTGTTACCATAGCACATGACCCTGATTATTTAGAGAATTGAATATGCCTCTTAATCAATCCACAATCACACCAGTATAACATAATATATAACATTTTTACTCATAATATAAAATATAAACTAGACCCAAACAGCATTAAACACCTTAAATGTCACCTACAGTCCAAAATTGTGTAGATTACACATGTCATGTATGTACAGTCGTATGCATATTCTCACTCCCAAGTGATTTTTGTGTAGACAGCATTTAATATAGAGTGTTGATTCTTTATTAACATCATGCACGCAATATAACAACACACCTGTGTTATATATAGATGACCTGAGTGTGTGTGTTGAATCATTCCCTATGTCTCTGCAGTTCCTTGCCAACTAAACCTGAGTGGGCCTGATGGTTACATCGAGGCTCCTCCTCCTCAGTCTAGCTCTGCCTTCCACTCCACTGTGGACTGCAGCTACATCATCACTGTCTATATGGGCTATGGAGTAGAGGTCCAGGTAAGACTATTACTCTAGTTATTCCTCACAATATACTGCAACAAAATGTTGTTAAAAGTCAATTATTACAAGTACAGCATTTATTCTTAGGCAACACCCACACTAATAATGTTTTTTTTAAAACACACAACTTTGACTACATTTTGCCTCACATCCACACAACGCAGACATTTGAAAACTCTGCTGCACGCCCTGTGTAAGTCTACGAAATCTGTGCAGTGTTGTGTTGAAAGAGACTTCTAATACCTGATGAAGATACTGTATGATGAGTAATGATGAACATACCGGAGACCACATGACTCTTGGAAAAAACTCATCTAACAGCCGCATTGAATATCAGAGGTTAATTTCGCATTGATAAAAAAAATTGCAGGCATAGCTTTGTGTTTCAGGAGTCTGTTGGTGTTATGGATAAGAAGTGATGAAAAAAAATATTTGAATGTTCTGATCTAAACACTGTGACTGCAGAACAGCAATCACGAGGGTGCCTCTGTCTCTATTCACCTGAATGATGAGGCAAAACTGCTAATGATAGTGAACTATTTCAGTCATCACCTGATGAATCTGTGAAGCCGTCATCACCTTCCTGAGCGAGATTACACCCAAACACTGAGTGTTGGTCATTGTTGGTCCAAATAAAAGGTCTCAAGTCTCACTTTTCCTGTAAATGACCACAAAGAGGATGTGCCCAGTGTCCATGAACACTCATGACATATTAAATATATATATATATATATATATATATATATATATATATATATACATATATATATATATATTTAATATGTGTATGCCTCTTAATCAATCCACAATCACACCAGTATGACATAATATATAACATTTTTACTCATAATATAAAATATAAACTAGACCTAGTATATATATATATATATATATATATATATATATATATATATATATATATAAATTCCTTCTGACATGCTCTTCAAACTCTCAAATCCCTGGTTTAAAAGGCAACCAGTGTGGCTATAACCTTAGAAAAACAGTGAGGTTTTTTAAGTACAATCACGTAAAAGCTAACTGAATGAGAAAATATGACACAGAATACAACTGGGTCATTAATTGTGTTAATGTGTCTGATTTTTACCAACCTTCATATTACTTTGGTCAAACTGGCCTAGTTCATGTCTCTAAATAACTGACTGACTAATGGTTTTGCTTCACATTTGATGACTTTCCCTCATTTAATGGTGCGACAGGGAAATGTATAACTAACATCATTGCATGTTGTTGATGTCCTGTACACATGTATACATTTTGTATTATTTGACTTTTTTTGGTCAAATTAATCGCAAGCTGTATAGTACATTAAAAATATCCCCATTTTACGCTTTTTTTTTTTGGTTGATATTGAAGGTATGATGTACTTTGGGACCTTCAAAGGCCTTGCAAGCCTTAACAAAACATAACCACTGAGAATCGCTTTTCACTCAACATGAGCGAACATATACAGTATATTGTAACTGGCCCTGCAGTCTTCTGTGCAAATTTTCCCAGTGCTCTTTGTTCTCTGTCTCAAATGAAAAATGGCAATTAAGCTTTTCTCTCAGTAATGTTTCATCAGAGAACTTCGACATGGAGCAGAATGTGTCTATTGTGGAGGTATCAGATTATGAGGCATTTTCCTTTGATGTGTTGACCCTGCTGTTGTCTCTACACCACCAACAAACACCTCCACATGCCTCCTCATTATTGTACTGCTAATTTTAGGAAATTGTACCACTTGCCTGGGGTACTTGGACACTCTAAATTGACCATAGGTGTGGCTGTGAATCTAAATGGTTGTCTGTCTATATGTGTTGGCTCTGCGCTGGACTGGCAACTGGTCCAGGGTGAACCTTGCCTCTCGCCCGAAGGCTGCTGGGATAGGCTTCAAATCACATGTTCAAAATGTAAGCGTAGTTGTTAAATGCTAATATACTGCAATGTCCATTTTATTAAAAGCCACAGCCTGTATCTCTTGGGGAAAAAAAACACAACTTTTTTGTGACTGCATGAATATCCATGGTGCCGGGATGCAAGGGTTGGTTAAAAAGGCTCTGCTGTGCCACCATGTATTGGCAAGATATGACAAATTCTGTATTCCCCGATGGAGGGTAGGGCTTTGCAGCACCATGCACACCCTACTCCTAACACCTTCCTGCAGCCATGGGTCTATGCTTCTCAACACTTACATCTTATCCTTAATGTTAAGAGTTCATAGTGAAAAGATTCATGCATTTGTTGATTATGTAACAACAATCTAGTGAAAAGCATTTTTTTATGATTTCAAACTGGCTACAAATGTAAGACCTTGAAAAGAAAGAGTTCAGACTGTGTCCCTCTGTCTATCGCAAATGGTTCATTCTTCTCTTGATAAAAAAAAGTCTTCAACTGTGGCAACTACTTGATTAAACTATCGACATACTGTCAATAATAGACATGTCATAAATAGGTCTGTGATGGTAGTACCATAGCTGACAGTAGTTGCTATGAACATGTTGTTCAAGTGTCTAAATGGATTGGCTTCCTCAGGGCAACATGCTGGCAGCATAATCAATATGGTGTTGAAACTAATGAAATGGGCAGACTGACCTATGACCAGCTGTTATATATGAGCATACGATGTGCTGTCAGTGGACATGTAATGACTCCAGTCTGACATTGTATTTGCAAATCATTTTCACTGTTTAAAGTGATGAAACACTGAGAATGTACTGACAGGAAGCTTCACTAGTTAGTTTTCTGTACGTGCAGAGATAAGAAGCAACCAGAGAAAACACAGAAGCATAGCGTGGTATGAATGTAGAGATGACACATGGAGAAAAACACTCTGTCACAGGAGCAGAGAGCACATTTCATTCTCATGCAGGCTTAGAAATACAGGAAGTTTGATTATGTTTTCAGCTGTATGAATGGTAACTGCAAGGGCAGGCACACGTCTGTTATGGTGAAATGTCTCCTCTTTTTTTAAAGAGGCTGATTTAATGTTTGATGCATGAACAGAGGAAACTCCAACAATGGAAGTAATATTTTGAGCTTCAGTGTAACTCATAGGTACCACAGCAGAAGCAACTTTCACTATTGTTCGCCTTTTATTCCTTGTCATCTAATGCATTTTTCCCCTCCATCCACATCACTAAAGTATTCTCTGCCATATTTTTTCTGTCTAAACCAATTGAATCAGAAAATAACCTATTTGCCATACTTTGTCCAAACCTGGCAATGATGTTATTAACTTATTTTTTTAAGGAGTGTAGACATTTGCTGATTACACAATCATTTGTAGGTTTATTACATTGTACATTTCTTGCTGATTAGCGAAGTTACTGTCCACAGTTGGCTCATCAATGTACATGCCTCAGTGTATTTTTTTATATTTTAAGGACACAAATCTTCTTCCTCATCAAGGCTCATTGGTACACTAGAGCATAAAGTCTTTCTTTTTTTTGTCCATCTGGCTGCTTCTCTAACAATCCATCCATCTATCCATTTTCTTCCGCTTATCCTGTTAAGGGTCGTGGGTGGGGCCAGGAGCCTATGCCAGCAGCTTTTGGACTTGAGGCGGGGTATAACCTGGACGGGTTGCCAGTCCATCAAAGGGCCAACACATATAGACAGACAACCATTCACACTCACAGCCACACCTACGGTCAATTTAGAGTATCCAATTAGCCTTGTCTACATTTGCATGTCTTTACACTGTTGGGAGGAAGCCAGATTACCCGGAGAGAGCCCATGCAAGCACAGAGAGAACATGCAAACTCCACACAGAAAGACCCCATGCCCGAGCCAGGACTCAAACCCAGAACCTTCTTGCTGTGAGGCGACAGTGCTAACCACTGCACAACCATGCTACCCCCTCCAACAATCCCTTTATTCCATTTCCAGATACTTATGGTGTGCCCCCTCCACTGCCTCACAATTTACATACATATGCTGCTGTTGTCTCCTGAAAACCAGATATCAAGTCATAAGTGGGGAGCCAATGCTGACCCTCAGATCTTCGAGTTTTTGTTCAGCAAGTACTTTGTTGGACTTATACTCTTTCTAGGCAGATTGCCCCAGCTGTCTGCTATGTGTAGCTCACTTGGGTTTGTATGACAACTGGGGAAAAAAAAAGAGAGAAAAAATGCAATGGATTGTCAGAACTCTAGCAGCAGGATCCAGCAAGTCCACGTTCACCTACCAAACATTTGAGCAAATATAGCAGTGCACATAGATCACTGTTAGAAGATTAGCTTTCATATATATTTGAGTTAATTTAAAACATAACGTAATAACTTTGTGATTTTTGTGTCTACAATCATGTGATTATTCTACCAGCCTGAAACAGCTGAACAGAAAGTAACGGAACAGTAAGTAAAGGACATAATACATAGTACAGCTGTTTACAGAAAACTGAAAACTTGTTAGTTGAGTCAAATAGTTTATGGAGTTGGGAAGATTAAAATACATAGCTGGAAACAGTGAGTCATAACACCTCCACTGTATGAGTAGAGTTAGAAAAGAAAAGTCTGTGGTACCTTGTAAAGTCATGAAGTTTATGATAACAAAACTAATACAATTTATTCTTAAAGCCAAGTCTTTTCAAGTCTTTGTTTCACTGCCATGAAGTCATACAATTTGCTATCATTCACTACAGATGTTGACATGCTGTTGAAACATGGATTATTTATGTATCTCTATTTTAATCTATTAATAGCAACATTTAGCAAATGGATCACTATACAGAATGAAAGTGACATGTATAATCTGATGAATGGCTCCCACTAGCTTAAGGCCATTATGGAAATGAACTCAAGATGACCAATGTCACCTCCACAAATGTGTTTGGCCCGTAGACAACGTCAGGCGCTCCAGATGATTACAGCCACTCTTTTCACTCTAGGGCAGCATTCAGTGTCGTTTTGAAGCATCTGACCTTTTTGGCGAGACTTATGTGATGATTTAAGTAGCGCCCTTGTCTCTACCTGAAAACCCCCTCAACCACATGATTAACTCCAAGAGCTTTGCTTCCTGCTGCTCATAAAATATACAATGGCCATTATGAGGCTGACCTTCCGGATTCCTGGCCTAATATATTTAGGATAAAAAATGAATATGTGGTGACAAATCATTGTCATTGTCTGCTGCTTCCTGTCACTGTTGGGTAGAGGAAAGTAGCAGACAAACAGACAGATTTGGCATGAGAAGAGAGGGGATTCCTCAAAGTAACATATTTTTGTACAGTTGATCACCACCTGAAATTAAAGTGTGATAGTGTAGTACGGTCTTTGTCGTCGTCCTCCGCTTATCTGGTTGGTCTGGGTCGTGGGGGCAGCAGCCTCAGCAAGGAAACTCAGACTGTCCTCTCCCCAGCCACTTCCACCAGCTCTTCAGGGGGAATCCCGAGGTGTTCCCAGGCCAGCTGAGAGCTATAATCCCTCCAGCGTATCCCGGGTCAGCCTCAAGGCCTCCTCCTGGTTGGGCATGCCTGGAACACCTCCCGAGAGAGGCGTCCAGGAGGCATCCTCACCAGATACCCGAACCACCTCAACCAACTCCTCTCGACATGAAGGAGCAGTGGCTCAACTCTGAGTACCTCCCGAATGACTGAGCTTCTCACCCTATCTCTCAGAGAGAGCCCAGCCACCCTGTGGAGGAAACTCATTTCGGCCGCTTGTATTTGCGATCTTGTTCTTTTGGTCATTACCAAAAGCTCATGACCATAGGTGAGGGTTGGAACATAGATTGACCAATAAATCAAGAGCCTTGCCTTCTGGCTAAGCTCCCTCTTCACTACAACTAATTGGTTTAGCACACACATCACTGTAGATGCTGTCCCAATCCGCCTGTCAATCTCCTGCTCCATCCTACCCTCACTCGTGAACAATACCCCAAGATACTTAAACTCCTCCACCTGAGGCAGGACCTCTTCCCCGACCTGGAGTGGGCAGGCCACCCTTTACCGGCTGAGAACCATGGTCTCAGATTTGGAGGTGCTGATTCACATCCCAGCCACTTAACATTTGCCACATTCGGTTGCAAACTGTCCCAGCAAGAGCTGGAGGTCTTGGCCTGATGGAGCTAAGAGGACCACATCATCTGCAAAAAGCAGAGACGACATCCTCCCACCACCAAACTCGACCCCCCTCCATCACCCGGCTGCGCCTAGAAATTCTGCCCATAAAAGTTATGAACAGAACCGGTGACAAAGGGCAGCCTTGGCGGAGTCCAACCCTCACCGGGAACAAGTCCAACCTCCTGCTGGAAAGTTGATCAGACTCTCACTCCTCTGGTAGAAAGACTGACCGGCCCTTTGTAAGGGGCCATCAACCCTATACTCCCGGAGTACCCCCCACGGGGTGCCCCTGGTAACATGGTTATAAGCCTTCTCCAGATCCACAAAAGATATGTGGACTGGTGAAGAGCTGATCCACATTTCCATGGCCAGGACAAAAACTGCACTGCTCCTCCTCAATCTGAGGTTCGACTATGGCCCTGACCCTCCTCGCCAGTACCCCAGTGTAGACCTTTCCAGGGAAGCTGAGTAATGTGATCCCCCAATAGCTGGAACACACCTTCTGGTCCCCTTTCTTAAAGATGGGAACCACCATGCCGGTCTGCCACTCCAAAGGCACATTGTCCATGCAATGTTGCAGAGACATGATAACCAAGACAGCCCCACAACATCCAGAGCCTTGAGATACCCAGGGCGGATCTCATCCACCCCCAGAGCTCTGCCACCGCGTTGCTTAATTGCCTCGGCGACTTCTTTCTGCCTCAGAGATTGGACGACCCCCCCCCCCCCCCCAAGTACTCCCCAAACTCTGTTTCTTCCATGGAATACGTGTTGGTGGGATTACTCCCACCACCCAATTATCTCTCCAATTGACATCAGCAGCCTCCCATCCCCACTGTTAACATTATGGGCAAGTTGTCACCTTCCCCTCGAGGCAACAGACAGTTTGCCAGAACCTTTGCAGAGCCAACTGATAGTCATTCTCCATGGCCTCACCAAGCTCCTCCCATGCCCGAGTTTTTGCCCTGGAGACCCAAAGGCTAACCATGCCCTACAAGCCTCGTTCTTCAGTCTTCTGCCGCAACTGGCCCCAGCAGCCTTACAGCCACAGCTCACAACAGCCACCTCGACAATGGCAGAGCGGAACATGGCCCATTCGGACTCAATGTTCCCTACTGTCCCCAGGATGTGGTCAAAGCTCTGTCATCGGTGGGAGTTGAAGATCATTCTGACAGGTTCTTCGCCAAGCGTTCCCAGCAAACCCTCACTTCTCGTTTGGGCCTGCCAGGTCTTCGGGGTGTCTTCCCCCTGTCACCTGATCCAACTTACCACCAGGTGGTGATCAGTTGACAGCTCAGCTCCTCTCTTCACCCAAGTGTCCAGAACATTCTGGTGCTCGTGCAATGGTGGGTATCCTTATGTTTGAACATGGTGTTAGTTATGGACAAATTGTGCACAGATGTCCAATAACTGCACACCACTCTGGCCTGCCGTTCCTCCCAATCACATCCCTCCAGGTCACGCTGTCATTGCCCACATGAGCCTTGAAGTCCCCCAGTAGGACAATGGAGTCCCCAGTCAGGGCATCATCCAGCACCCTTCCCAAGGAATCCAAAATGGTGGATATTCTGAACTGCTGTTCGGTGCATAAGCGCAGATAACAGTCAGGACCGTTCCCCCACCTGAAGGCGCGGGGAAGCAACCCTTTCATCCACCAGGGTAAACCCCAACGTACAGGCAGAGAGTCCGGGGGCTATCAAAAAGCCCACCCCGGCCCTCTGCCTCTCACCTGGAGCAACTCCAGCAAAGGAGAGAGTCCAACCCCTCTCAAGGACTTGGGTTCCAGACCCAGAGCTTGGTGTCAAGGTGAGGCCGACAATATCTAGCCGGTTACGCTCAATCTCTTCCACCAGCTCCGGCTCTTCCCCGCCAGAGAGGTAACATTCCATGTCCCAAAAGCCAGCTTCAATGCCTGGGGATCAGACAGCCAAGGCCCCTTGGTCTGCTGCCCAAACCACATAGCACTGGACCCTTCCGGTTCCTCCTGAGGTGGTTGGTCCACGGGAGGACGAGTCCATGTATCCCTTTCGGGCTGGGCCCAGCTGGACACCATGTACTATGGCCCGACCACCAGGTGCTCGCCATCGGGCCCCTACCCTGGGCCTGGCTCCAGGGTGGGGCCCTGGTGCCCCTCCGGGCTGGGTACACAGACTCATTGTTTTATCTTCCATGAAGGGTCTGTTGAATCATTCTTTGTCTGGCCCTTCGCCTAGGACCACTATGCCTTGGGTGACCCTACCAGGGGCAAAATGCCCCAACAGCATAACCCTGAGGCTCATTAGGGCACTCAGACTTCTCCACCACAATAAGGTGACAGTTCCAGGAGGAGAGTGAAGTATAGTGAAGATGATATTACAGAAGAAAAGTTATACACATATGTAACAGTAGAAACTGCCATGCAAAATACATAGTATCACAAAGGGTAAAATACAGTAGAGAGAATAGGGGTACACTTGTCAAGCTCGACTGTGACAGGTCTGACCTCCAGTTGACCTGAGGTCATCCAGTAAAAAGTCACATCACGCATCGGCAATATCTTGGATCCTCCCCTTGCCCATGGTTTTCCCCACCCCTTGGATGTTTTTTTCTGTTCCAGTGAGGTATGGCTATATCATGATGGGCAGTTCTTATTTTTCCCACACTTTCTCCCACCCCTTCTCCTCTGGGGTTCCTTTGGGGCTTGAGCCAATGAAAAGCCCATGGGCACAATATGAATGAACCAGTGAGAAGAGGTGGGTGTGGGATTAAGCATCAATGACAAGTGGGACCTGCCTGTTAAAAGGAAGGTTTTTGTTGCCACTGTTGCAGGATGTGCTTGCTCATGGAGAATTGTTGGGTGTAAATGCATGGAAGGAGTGTGGTACTAGACCTGCTGTACTTGTAAAGTGTCATGAGATAACTTTTGTTGTGATTTGGTGCTATATAAATAAAATTGACTTGATTTGACTCTAAGTGAATAAAACAAGGCCTTTCTTGGCACTTTGTACGCATCATGGATCAGTTGGAAACCATTTGGAGGACACATTTCTAAACCATTGGATGGAGAAGAGACCTCCTCCTCCACTTTTGCTAAGACTCATCTGAAAAGTGGTCGTCACCAGTGATCAGCCAAACACCTGCAACGTTCTATAAAGTTATGGGTGTGCCAGGTGCTCTGAAAAAAGAGAAGAGCAGTTTAATGTATCTGAACCATACCCAGATACTCTATAGTCTGCATGTTGAATGGTCTTGAATGGACCCCTGAGCTATGCCGCCCATTGCCATTAGAAAGAGAAGAACGGGACGAGAGTGCAGAGTAAGAGTACTTGTGCGGAAAAGCAATCGAAGGAGGAGAAAGACAAGGAGAACACTTTATGGGTCAACTGGTGGCTGTGTCCCATGATTTGTAGCCCCTGTGACAATAACTGTATTTTTTACACTGTAGTAGTGGTTTTGAATCAAGAAAGGATACAGCAGTTGAGATGGATTGGAAAACTCTGTTTTAACTGGTAAAAGAGTTTGGTTATCCAACCGTCGGTAATACACCACAATTTTATGATTTGGTATCTCTTCAAATCTGCCTATGTCACTAAGGTTTACTTCTGTCTGATCGCTCAGGCCCACCAGATGTTGCAACTCTTTACCACACTCCTGGGCTTGGCTATCATTGAAATGTGGATGGGTGAGATGAGCCAAGTTGATGGCAAAGCAGAGATTGTTATTTGCGTTTTTTTAACTATATACAGGTGGGCTCGTTTCAGTTTTATGATTTCATTGTCTATCCAATTCTACTGCTTTTGTCTACCACCGCCTCAAGGGTTTAGGATCACTTGAACGACAAATTGTAGATGAGAGCCTTCATTGATCTGTGGATTAGATTGTTTCAACCTTGCAAACAACCCCTCAAAAGCCGACACAATGTTATCCACTGGCTTTTCGTATTTTCGACACGATCACGCACATTTTCACCTATTTATCTCAAGCTGTAGGATGTTATGTGTAACCTGGCCTGACTGTCTCTGCTAAAGGTTGCGCAACTAATCTAAATAAAACTGAGTAAGATCAGGTACATCTGTGAGGGAGGAACATTAAGGATGTGTCATATTTCCAGATTGTTTAAACCCTTGTGTCGTGTTATAGTTTTGTTCTGATTTTGAGAGCCACCATGCCGCCACATGTATAAAACCTAATGTAAAATAATAAAGGAGCTAAAACTGAGAAAAGCAAACAATAGTTTGACTAAATTATTGAAACATGTAAAAACAATCAGGCACAAACCCTCTTTAAAAGGGTTTAATTGGTGCAATTAGGAATTCAAATCCAATTTAAAATTAAGTAAAATAAATCTTAAATTAGACAGGGCAGTGGTGCAGTGGTTAGCACTGTCGCTTCACAGCAAGAAGGTTCCGGGTTCAAGTCCCGGCTTGGGCATGGGATCTTTCTGTGTGGAGTTTGCATGTTCTCCCTGTGTTTGCGTGGGTTCTCTCTGGGTACTCTGGCTTCTTCCGACTGTCCAAAGACATGCAAATGGTGACTAGGCTGATTGATACTCTAAATTGACTGTAGGTGTGACTGTGAGTGTGAATGGTTGTTTGTCTATATGTGTTGGCCCCGCGATGGACTGGTGACCTGTCCAGGGTGAACCCTGCCTCTCGCCCGTTGATGCTGGGATAGGCTCCAGCCCCCCCCCCCGCAACCCTTAACAGGAATAAGTGGAAGAAATTGGATGGATGGATGGCAATCTTAAATGAATAATAAAGGAGCCAAAATTGAGAAAAAAAAAACAGCTTCACGGTACGGGTTGGTAGACATTCGAAATAACTGCAATGAGTTCTCTACAATTATAACGAATTAGACATCCATTACAACAGCATCTGAATAAACCAATAGCTTCTCTAGCTTGGTTAAAACCTAATATATATATATATATATATATATATATATATATATATATATATATTTATCTCACAAATTTTCAATTTATTTCACCACTAGCGGGCGCAGATAGCCCTTGGATGAATGCCAATCCAGTAAAATTCAGAGAGACAGAACATTTCAATATTTTGCTGTGTTGAGGCTTAAGACAGACCCATACCACTCCGTGTCAGTGACCTGTTAAAAGATTTCTCAAGTTTCTCAAGCTCACTCTCAAGCATCACTGGCAGGTTCTTACCAAAGAAAGCAAGCATATCTGCTCTCTTGGCTGTGAGTCTGTTTAGCTTCTCATCCAGGATTGTGGACACTGAAAAGCCTTTCGACACCAGTGCAGGGCGCACTAGGCAGCAGCAGCAAGGCCAGGAAACCACTGGCAGTTGACTCCCCAGGATTTGTAAGGGTTATCTGTGGCAGGAATTGTGTCCTCTGAAAAATATATACCATTGTACAGCAGTGCTAGAGGTGCTTGGTCAAATTCTTTCATGAAGCTGCTGTTTGGCACTCTTGGCAGATTCTACACTGGTAAAAAAAATCTGACAAAAATAAAACATGTTGGGTCCAGTTACAGCAAAATAATACTTGATATAAAGAAAGATCACATGCGGTTATCCTTACTTTGAATTTTAAATATTTTAATAGTGTATGTTGTATGTAATATGTATAATGTCTGTAGAATATTTAATATTTATCTGTTATAAGATTGGGCTGTATGGTGTTGCAGTGGTTAGCACTGTGGCCTTACAGCAAGAAGGTTCCGGGTTCGAGTCCCAGCTCTGCGTGGGATCTTTCTGTGTGGAGTTTGCATGTTCTCCCCGTGCCTGCGTGGTTTCTCTCTGGTACTCCAGCTTCCTCCCACCGTCCAAAGACATGCAATTGGGGACTAGGCTGATTGATATTGACAAAATTGACCGTAGGTATGAATGTGAGTGTGAATGGTTGTTTGTCTCTGTATGTTGGCCCTTTGATGGACTGGCAACCTGTCCAGGCTGAACCCCGCCTCTCGCCCGTAGATGCTGGGACAGGCTCCAGCCCCCCCACGCGACCCTTAAAGCCTGATTTATGCTTCTGCGTCGTGGCGACGCCGTACCTACGCCGTACCTACGCCGTACCTACACCGTCAACGCAGACCCCTACGTCGTAGCCCAACGTGCACCTCCAAAAAATCCTGACTACGCGTCGCGTCGACGCGTAGTGACGTGAACGTCAACGGACTGTGATTGGTCCGCTCACACGACGTTTCCGGTTCAGCACAACAACACCGCTATTTTTTAAGTTTCTGTGGTGAGAGCAACACGCAAAAATAAAAATGGACCAAGCCGAAGAAAGAGTTATCGAAGAGGTTCGCAAGTATGACCACCTTTACAACTTCCATTGTTGTCTCTGTCTCTGACCCATGTGCTATGACCGGAAGAAAACTAAGGAATTTGACAAGAGTCCCCCAAAACCATACGAAGATAAAGCCACACCCCTCTAGTGGCTTGGCGGTGAATTACAGAGCAACGCGTTCCCTCGACGCAGAACTATAAATGCACAATGACGACGTAGGGGCTACGGCGTAGGTACGGCGTCGCCACGACGCAGAAGCATAAATCAGGCTTAACAGGCTAAACGGAAGAAAATGGATAGATGGATGGAAGGCAGGGTACACCCTGGACAGGTTGCCAGTCCATCACAGGGCCAACACATATCGACAGATAACCATTCACACTCCCATTCATACCTACGGTCAATTTAGAGTTTATTGTTTTAAACACAGATAACCTACAGGTTACATACATACATACATACATATACATATATCTCCCCAGAATGCTGAAATCACTATATTATTATCATTATCATTATTATTTTGTTAGCCTACACAGTAGTAGCAAAGTCAGAATAAACTTTAAAGGCCTATCTAAGCCTCGGGCCTGTACTTCAGACCAGAAGTGAGGGAAATAGGCTATGATCCACCGAAAACACGGTGCATTTTATTTTGAAAATTAGCCAAAATTAGAGTGTTTTTCTGAAATATGGGGCGACCCATATTTAGGCAGGTTGAATAAATGGACGGCGACTAGTTAGACCAGAACTCACAGGTTCAAGTTGCTCCACTGTCACGTCTCCTTAGTTCTACATGGGGCAGCGGCTTCTTTCCCTCTCTCACTCGTCCGCTCACTCTCTCTGTGACCACGCTGAGCCGCAACGAACAGAGAAGCGGCTCAACACACACAACAACCCCATATTACGAGGAAATTGATACGGTAGGATACCGTGGAGTTTTTGTACCGCCGATTTTTTGATTTTACATCCCTAACAGGATGTAAAATGTTATTAAAACACACACACACACACACACACACACACACACACACACACACACACACACATACACACAGGGCACCTTTTAATACGAGACAAAAAGGGCAGGGGTTCAAGCACCTCTAAGGCCCTATGTGCAAGTGCCTGGATGTGAGAACGCAAGTTAAGAGGAGAGGAAACAAAGGAAAGAAAGAAGTGATAGTGAAAGAAGTAAGATAGTGGTAAAGGAGAGCATAATGAGGATGAAAAGACAGTGGAAAGAAGATGAAAGGATGAGACTGGAAGAGAGAAAAGAGAAGGAGACAAGAAGAATAACAACTGAGATTAAATTATTGCAGCTCACTCTCATCTTCCATTTACTTTCATTATTAAAAGTGACTCCAGTGTCCGGATGTGCCTAAGCTGCAGCGGTTAATTAATTGCTCATGGATTATCTGTCCTCTTCTTTTGTTTGTTTATGGACCTCTTTAAATGTGCCTCGGCTAAACTGTCTTATCAGCTTCTCTTAAATAAATTAAAAGTGTTTCCTCTAGAGATAGAGAGACTTAAACAAATGTGGAATTTAAGTAATGTTGGACATGCATCAAAAATGTCAGGTGGATCTAAAAGGTCAGTCTGAGCTTTATATGGACTAACAAAGGGCTCCTAATTTGTTTTATCAAGATATCACACTCATTAATCTACTTCAAAGCTCTTTTTTGACCCTGGGGAATTAACAGTTACCTAATTTCATTGTCTTTTTCTACAAGAAAACACAGATTCCAGCCTGATTCAGGACTTTGATAGGAGGATTTTGATAATCATGTTACTTAAGAACCCCAAAACCTGCAGCAAAAGCAATGTCTTTTTTTTTCTTTTTTGCTGCAGTGTCTTTATACAGTATGAGCACAATAATAATGTCTGGGTGCATAGTTTTCATTTTGTGTTATTTTGAGTCAGTCATAGTACAGGTGCTGTTTGTTATTTGTGTTGGAGCTTTAACAATTTGAGCCAGGTCAAAATCAGGAACTGTCCTTGAAGCATCATATTTTAGTGCATACTTCCATATAAATTAACATTAACACATTTTAAGCCCTTGCCAGTATACATTAGCCTAATTATTATTTGCTCACTCTGTCTGTATGTCACAGTAGATGGAGTTTGTATCTAGCCACATTGCCTAATGCCCAAAACAATGCCTATGATGTGATATTCTGCAGAGGCTTGTAAAGTGGAGGCATGCGTAACAGTAACATATTGCTTTAAATCAGCTTAATTGAGTCCTGCAAAGATGATCTGTCATAGTAAGATAACACAGAAGTTAGTGTTGTCATGGTTCCTTCGACCAAAAGCCAATGGGATTGTACATTGAATTTTTGTAACTGCAGAAAATAAGTGTTACAAAAGTTGATGAGACTCACACATTTTGGTCAGCAAGATCCCCTTCCCTGATGAATACCACTTTTATGATTTTTGAGGCATAAATGCAATTGTTAGTTGTAAAAATCTAATGGTACCAACTCCAATGTGAATGCATGACTTCAAAATTGCCACAACTAGCTTCATGCTTGTCCTGTTATTGGTGTGATGAAGTTTGTGGTCTTGTTTTGGCTTTCATTTTGCACGCAACTTGAGCTTTTAAGACAAAATATTATACATTCAGCTAGAGTTAACCACTGACTCGTGCAGTACCTTTTGTTTCCATATCATCATCATCATTGCTCCTCGTTTTCACAATTGAGCCACTTTAAAATCATTCATCATCTATCACACTTGTATCTTTAAAAATGCATTTTATAACAAATAGCTTTGGACTGCTCCAACACAAAGGATTTATTCTATGACAGAAAATTAATCTAAAAATTAGCATTGTTAAATTAAAATTTTCCTCAGTTTAGGTGGACGAATATCCAACCTTTTCCGACACACATTCCTATACACACATTTGCAACACAGTGTGTGGGGATGGGTCTTTCATGTCTGAGCCAGAGTCCTTGGGAAAGCATTACGGTATATATCCTGATGTTCTTGCTCTTTTTATCAACATCTTTTGTAACAAATCTATCCACAGTCAGAAATATTGGTCTGGTTGTTAGTTTGACATAAGGCTTTAATTTCGGACTCAGCCCAGCCCTTAACTGCCTTTTGGGGATGACAAGTTATCCAGGTTCCAGCTGCAGCACAGCAAAATATATCTTCTTCTTGGCAGCATAAATTGTTGTCCATTCTCCCTCTTACAGCTGTTCTGGGCCATGTCCACACAGGGGTCGATGAGGTGCTAGAGGGGAATGTAGAGCAGCCAGTTGCACCACAAATCTCTAGACTCTGGCTGTCACTCTTCCTCCCATTTCTCAGTGAAATGATCTACTTAGGCTTGGCATCAAGTACTTATACATTAATTACCTGTGAGGCAGACCTCCAAGGTAATTAGCACTCTTTCTTTTATTGTTTTGAGTCATCTATCACCCAGGTCATGGTTATCCAAGGATGCTTGCGTATAGAACAACTGGACTTTGTTGTTAACACTTGAGGATGTTTTCTTATTCAAGGATGGTGTGGTCAAATATCAGACTGATTTTTTTTTTTTAAAGAATGAGAGGCAAAACACCCTAAAGTATCTCACTTTACGGTGTCACTGTAAAGGCATGCGATGTTAGTTAGCAACACTTATTTTTAGGGTTGTGGTGATACAACACTTGGTATCTGTATAAGCCGATACTGCTTGTTTAAACATTAAGCGAACTGCTTAGACATGCTTTCAAGAGAGAGGAATCAACATAGATACATTACACTGATAGGTAGCATGTGTCAAGTCCAGTTGCATGGATTTCTTTATTTATGGAGGTAAGGAATATAGAGAAATATTTGTTTAAAGGTATGTATGTTTTTATTGATATATAAAGTGTACCTGTGAAAATGTACAGTATTAGTGACCGCTCAGTTGTCTAGAGAAAAAAAGACTGCAGTGGATTTCATCAATGGTGTTGACTAAGTTGATCTCTGATTTCTCAATTTGATGCTGCAGATACAAAAAATCTTGACGGTCAGAAACCCACATGGTTCTCATTACAATTCTACACTTTAGAACCACAGTTTATAATGAAATTAAAGGAAGTAATTCCCAGCAAACTCTGAAAGAAAACATTGCTAGTTCACTAACAGCAAGGTATACTGAAGCTAGCAGTAAGTGCTAGTGGGGAGTGCTAGCTAAATTAAGAATAATACCCTTCTCCTTACTAAAAACGATTGGTTAGCATTGGATGTTTGAAGATTTGTTGAACTTACCAATAGTTAAACATAAATTAATTACACCAATAATTGCTTTTACTTGTGTAGGAAACTCAAGTAAAAATAATGTGTATTTTGGAAAGAATTTTGGAGAGAATTTTCTTCAAAATGATTAAAGTAGCAGTGTGGTGAGAGATTGTCTAGCAGCCCTTATTGAAATGTCTGGTTTGTCATTATCTTGTAAAAGCATATTATCAAAACAAGTTATGTAATCACATTTGGGAATTGTATAAGTCTTTGTTCAGCACGTGTTGAATTTCTTCTCCATCGTTCTCTGGATTCCTTCAGCAGTCAAGTGGGATTGATGATTGTAACTATGAATGGATATGTTATGGCTGTCGGTCCTGTGATAGAATGAAGTTCTATTCAGAGTTTATTCTTAAACCATCTGTCAGTAAGAAGGTAATTTCTTATTAAATTCAATTTCATTCAGCTATTAACTTTCACTGTGCAGCTCCTGAGGGTCTGATGGGCGCAACACTCAGCAAATGAAGCTGAATCAGGACTGCACACAGAAGAGTTTGTCCCCTGGATGGTAGATTTGTTCTTCTCACTACTCTGAGTCCCCAGACATATAATGGAGCTGTTTGGTCGCACCTCTTATCTGACTGTGTAACAGATGAGTCTGAATTACATGTGTTGTTTGGAGCCAGTTTAGTTTGTGTATGAGAGCATGTTTTGAATCATTTTCAAGTGATTTCTTCACTTCTAGGTTAAATACCTGTCTGCATGTTCAGATCTCTTTGAATAAAGATGATGGTCTGCCATGGACTTCAGTCATTGGTTTCGGCCAAAATAATATCCCCGTCGTAGTGCACGATGGTATTTTTCTTTGTCTCCAGACCACCCTGCTTGACACGAGTGGCAACCACTTCTGAGCTAAAAGTGTCCATCAACCTCAAGTGAGATACAAGGATTTTTTTCTTTTAGCAAATAATAATAGACTCCTGTGAAATGTTGTGTCTGGTACAGAATATACCATACTGTATTTAAGCATGATCACTGCAAAATAAGAACTGGACCGCCAACCTCTTTTTAGAGGAGAGGTTGCTCACCACCCAGCGAATATGAGGGTGTTAGCATTCTTTTTAAACATCATGAAAGTCCAAATGCGGCACGCTGGTGCCGTGGTTGGCACTGTCGCCTCACAGCAAGAAGGATCCTGGCTCGAGCTCAGGATCTTTCTGTGTGGAGTCCGCATGTTCTCCCTGTGCCTGTGTGGGTTCTCTCCGGGTACTCCGGCTTCCTCCCACAGTCCAAAGACATGTAAATGAGGTCTAGGCTGACTGGATACTCTAAATCGACCGTAGGTGTGGCTGTGAGTGTGAATGGTTGTCTGTCTCTATATGTTGGCCCTGTGATGAACTGGCGACCTGTCCAGGGTGAACCCCACCTCTCGCCCGAAAGCCGCTTGGGATAGGCTCCAGCCCCCCTGCGACCCTTAATCAGGATAAATGGAAGAAAATGGATGGATGGAAATTCCAAATGGTGAACTTGACTTAAACATTCACCTCATAGACTCAAAGATGGTTTGAAACAGTATAATTAGTGAAGCAAAATTAAAACAAAACAAAATTGAAATACCAGGCAACATTTACAGCACCTGAAAACACAAACCAGCTGGCACATTCAATTGAACCAGCTAGCTTGCATTATTCTCAGTCGCAGTGATACAGACATGTTGTAATATATGTGTTTTTAGCACAGAGCAGGACATGCAGATTGCAGGACATATGGCTGTAAAATAATGTAAAAAAGTGGATTACCATCACTCATCAGTCAAAATTTCATTCAAGCTAATATGCATTTTCACTCTGGGGACAGTAAGAGGTGATTAAGGAGAGAATAAAATGTATTCATGGGCTCAAGATAGCTATTAGTGATTTATGTACTTGAGTGGCAAAATATACTTTTTGGGTGGGTTATCAATTTGAACTGACATGGTGAACATGCAATGAACATTACATAAACATTTAAATTGTCAACCTACTAAACATCAGCATTTGATGGTTCATGTTATTATGCTACCATCCACTTCTGCTTATTCCTATTAAGGGTCGCGGGGGGGGGGGGAGCCTATCCCAGCAGCTACGGGCGAGAGGCAGGGTACACCCTGGACAGGTCGCCAGTCCATCGCAGAGCCAACATATATAGACAGACAACCATTCACACTCACAGTCATAGCTACGGTCAATTTAGAGTATCAATCAGCCTTGTCCCAAATTGCATGTCTTTAGACTGTGGGAGGAAGTCTGAGTACCCGAGACAACCCACACAGGCACAGTGAGAACATACAAACTCCACACAGAAAGATCCTGTGCCCGAGCCGGGACTCGAACCCGGAACTGTCTTGGAGACAGTGCTAACCACTGCACCACCGCGCAGCCCTACTTTGCTACATTAGGTCATATTTTAGTATAGACTATTTTGTAAATATGTTAGTCTTCTGACATATGTGCACAGCACTCAAGCTAAATGTTTGGTTTTTCAATGTGCTTTATAGGAGAATGAGTTGGTTTGTTGTTATATTGTGAGCATTGACACAGTGGTTTGTGATTACTTTGACAGTTGTCTTGCTAAGAGAGTGCCTTCCCTACTTGTGTAGCACAAGCACAAATCCCAGCTGACCATATAAAGATGAGACTCAAGCCCAAATTGCAATCTCCCTGAAGAGACCTCGAAACAGATACAAACAGCAGTCAGCAAAGGTTTGGCCATGTATAGTGCGGGTATTGACTGATGGATCAATAGTCTCAACTGCCTGAGCCAGACTCCGCCTCAGCTCAATAACGCACAGTTCTATCTGCAGTCCCTGTCGGAGCTGATGGCAGAGATTGATTAGGAAGCATTTACCAATGCTCAGATGGTTTCAAAGAGGGAAAGGTAACATTCAAGTCCCATGAGAGCCACTGTGGCATCACTTTAAGGTATTTTCCTGCTCATTTGCAAGATCTGCAGCTTACCCCAGGATAAGTTTCTCTCCTCCACTGTTAGCAGGTCATAATGAGCCTTCACAGTGTATCATGAATGGCTTCTCTTGCGTGTCGTTGCTGTAAAACCATTGAAGCATTTTTGCATGCTGAGGCCTGTAGGTTTATCGTGTTGTCACCTTCCCTAATAGACAAGCTAAGAAACTGCAGAGAACTAGGGGATACCTGAAGCCGAGAAGAATTTATTCACGTTAAGCTGCACGCCACCGCCTCATTATGCATGAACTTCAGCACTCAAAAAATGTGTGTCTGTACCCTTTGGTGCCTGTCTCACCTTCAGAGAAAGAAAAGTCAGAAAAGGAGGGGTCTACTTTGATTTTCTTAATAGACTTAATTACTTAAGTCACATTTTGACAAGGTAGCAAGACCAAATTCACAAGACAGTAGCCACAGGCTAAAATGTGTTTGTTTTACAGTAAAGGGCACACTTATTTGCTGATTTATTCAGTGTGGGTATGTGTATGTTGGGAAATGCAAAGCTGTTAAGTCATTGAAAGCTATTAGTAGCACCAGTAGCACTGTATTCTCAATTAAACCTCCCCTCCTCTCCCTCCTTTCCCACCAAGATGCAAGTGCCAAGCAAAGCCATGATGAGGAATCCAGCATGGATGGTGGTCATGTAAAATGTCTGCCATCGTCACATATGTCAAACTCAGGGCAATCCCCCTTCATACTGCATTGTGTGCAAGTGCCAAATAGCATGGAAACAATGCTAAGATTTTATTTTTTTTATGTTTTGTGGTGGCTGCATAAATTAACTTTCCTACTGCGTCCTACTCCCCCTCTATATTATAATGTGAGAACTAAACTGTATTGACCTATCAGAAAACTTTTTTGCAACAGTGAATTTAAATTCAAGAAAGTGTTTAAAATTCAATATTTCAATCCCTAATCCATAAACCCCCTCACAGATTGAGGCCTCTACCAACATATACATGACATTTTTGACATTTTTTGTTGACAAAAGTAATGACATCAGGTAGTCGTTAACCTCCTCAACTCCATTCACTCCCGTGCATCACTTAGGCGCTAGGCCTCCAGTTCTTTCTGACCAATTCCTACCTGTGTCATTAGATGAACTGAGGGACATTGTTAGGGTCATGAAGCCCTCAACTTCTCCTAATGATTCTGTCCCCTCCCAAATAATGAAGGACACCTTTGACATCCCCGGCCCAAGTACTCAGGCCATCCTCAACTCCTGCCTCACCATGGGTTTAGTTCCAGCAAGTTTTAAGCGCACAGTTGTTCAACTGCTGCTTAAAAAAAAAAATCTGGGTGCAAAGTGTCCTAAAAACTACCACTCTATCTCAAAATTACCTTTTATTTAAAAAATCCTGGAAATCACAACTATTGCCCGTTTTAAACTATACTGAGATTTTTGAGCCCTTCCAATCAAGTTTTAAATCACATCACAACACTGAGACAGCCTTGCTGAAAGTAACAAATTACTTGCTCCTCACTCTAGATTCTGGAGGAAATGCCATCTTGATCTTATTACACCTCAGTGCTGCCTTTGACACTGCTGACCACACCACTCTCTTGGCACGCCTTGAGCAGTGGGTCGTTATAAGTGATGTGGCTCTTCAATGGTTTTCCTCTTATCTCAACAACAGATCATTCTTAGCGTCTATCAGCCAGTTCTCCTCATCCTCTGCCCCTGTGTCCTGTGGGGTCCCCCAGGGGTCCATCCTAGGCCCAATCCTCTTCTGCCTAGGATGAACCCCTGTAGGTAATGAAATCAGAAAATACAATATCTCATTTCACTTTTATGCAGATGACTTGCAATTATACCTTCCATGAAAATTTGCACACTCACTCCCGACCCTCCTTGAATGCCTTGAAGAGGTAAAAGTTTGGATAGGAAGTAACTTCCTCCAATTTAACAATGACAAAACGGAAGTCATTATCTTTGCTTTGGGCGAGAGGAGGGGCACACCCTGGATGGGTCGCCAGTCCATCACAGGGCCAACACATATAAACAGACAACCATTCGCTCTCATAACCACACCTGCAGTCACTTTTGAGTATCCGATTAACCTAGTTCCCTCTTGCATGTCTTTGGACTGTGGGAGGAAGCCAGAATACCCAGAGAGAACCCACGCAGGCACAGGGAGAACATGCAAACTCCACAAAGAAAGACCCCATTCTCAAGCCAGGGCTCGAATTCAGAACCTTCTTGCTGTGAGGCTTTGCTGCCCCACATTTCAAATCAGCCTGGACATTCGATCCAAATTAGCAATTTTGATAATCTTTTCACATTTGGATATATATTCTATCTTGTTTTAAACTCATGACATCATCCAGTGTAAAAGCAGTTAGAGGTCCTTATTCTCTCTCATGTGGAAAGCAATGCAAAGCACATAACACCCATACAAATTTTTGTGATCAAATTTATATCGTATAATCATTTACATAACTTTTTTTGCAAGGAATGATAGGGAGTTGTGACAAACAGTCAAATACAGCAAAGTACACTGACAGTGAATTAAATCAGACACCCTCCCATCAATATCACCACTGCCACTACCTTGATCCACAAGACCCCACAGAAACAGTGAAAATTTTAGCCCATAGTAAATACTAAAGAGAAAAGGTAGTTTGATCCCAGCATGAAATATTATCCTCATTAGCCTGATGCCTGTAAGCTGCCCAACATCCCATGCTTGGTACATCTACTGTAAGACAGGGGTGGGAAATCATGTGCCCACCCCTGATCTAAGAGATCTAGTATCCACTTCTGTGTGTATTGAGAGTGCATAGATTTTTGCCTCCAAGCTATGTTGGTGTAAGGCCAGTCAGTCAGATTTGTCCTTGTTTAAAAATTTAATATAACATTGAAGTGTTATTGAGTAAACTTCTGCTGGTGAGTATGGAAATTGTTTGGACAGAATGGGAGGGAGCAAAACTTGTCAGGTATAAAACTAAAAATCATGCCAATATGATATGTTATATGTTACATCATGTTATTTATCTCCATTACTCATCCATCCATCCATCCAGCCATCCATTGGAGCAGGAGCCTATCCCAGCGGCTTTTAGGGCGAGAGGCGGGGTTCACCCTGGACAGGTCGCCAGTCCATCGCAGGGCCAACACATCAAGACAGACAACCATTCACACTCACATTCATACCTATGGTCAATTTAGAATATCCAATCAGCCTCGTCCCCATTTGTATGTCTTTAGACTGTGGGAGGAAGTCAGAGTACCCGAGAGAACCCACACAGGCACAGTGAGAATATGCAAACTCCACACAGAAAGATCCAGAGCCCAAGCCGGGAACCTGGAACCTTGTTGCGGAGAGGCAACAGTGCTAACCACTGCACCACCATGCCGCCTCTCCTTTACTGATGACGTGCTAATATTATCGTGCATCCATGACTAATACAAAATGCGTATTTATTAAATATCTACTGTTATTCACTCCATGCAGCTCCAATGTGAAATATCTTGAAGTTGTGCATGCAGTATAACTTGATTATTTGAAACTCCTCACGCATTGGAAGGATGGATTGGGATCTAATGAAAGATGACACTCAGATTATGCTCCATTTAACTCCTCTGAATGGATTGGACACACACCCTAAATGTAGTTGTGCCATGCAATTTAGACCAGGCTCTATGGACCATACCTGCAGAGCCATAAAGAAGGATGGGTCTTACTCCTTCTCAAATGAAGACCACTAATCCAGAGTCAAATGAGCCTCTCTTGTTTGAGACTACTATTGGTGTCTATGTGGCTTAGGTGATAGATGAAGGTGTTGTCGTTATCTGTCTATAGAGATATCAAGGTCACAGCCCTGCATCCCTTTACCCAGCTGCCCCTCCCCTGCCCTGTACTCTTGCTATCCAGATTGCTACACATTGCTCAAAGATGACAATCTAATGAGATATACTTGTACTGAGCTCATTGTGCTTTAAGTGCATTCTGCCAAATAGCTATTAAAATGCCCTGCTCTCTACGATTGCCTTTCAGAGCAGAGGAAATTGAAGAAGGCAATATTGGGCCGAAGGATTAAAATGGTGGAGGGGTTGATTAGATAGCTGCAGGCTGTCAAGATTTCACTGACCAGAGGAAAGGATATGCCGTCAGGCAGGAGCCCATCAAGTCCCACACTGGACTATTGTCTCATTACCTATGTACAATCAATCTTTTGTCTTTAAGTGGTCTGATGATGATTGCTGTCAGTTGTTTTGCTCAGAAATGCCACATGATTAGATGATATTGGAGAGTTAAACCCCAATATTTGTTATGCTCACCCAAACTGGGTTTGGACCCGAGTAGTGCAACCACAGACAGACAGGACACTGGTGATGAAGGATATGCCCAAAGGCTATTTATTAAATAAAATAGGAAAAAACCCTACTCTGTACTTGGGAGGCTAGAATGGGGGGAATGTGGTGCTTAAGCTTTATATGAATGGGATGTGTAAGTTATTTTGCGTGTGTGTGTGTGTGTGTGTGTGTGTGTGTGTGTGTGTGTGTGTGCTGCGTGAAATGTTGAGTGTGCAAGCACTAACATATAGGGTGGGGAATACCCAACACTGGGGGTCAGAGTTCCCAGATGAACTGAAGACAGAGCAGGAATGAGACTGCTGGGGTTGAGGAGACAAATGGGGTTACAGCGGGGTGGTTGTGTAGTCACAGAGGTTGTCTTGGGAGGCAGAGGAATTACAGGGGAGGACTTGGGAAGGAGTCGTGGAGCGGTTCTGTAGGGGCGTTGGAGTTGCAGAGGAACTCTTAGGGAAGGGAAAACAGGGGAAAAATAACGAGTAAATTTGCCTAGCAAAAACTAAAGTGTTGGCGAAAGGGCAGCGAAATCCTAAGAGAGCCTATAGGTATAGTTACCACAGGAAGGATCCCTTACAATATTAAACCTAAAATTTAGATGTTGCCTTCTGCTGTCTGTATCACAGAGGTATGATGCACAAGGATTCAGTTGCAGTCTCAGAGAATAAAAGATCTTAAGGTTCGATAAGTCCAGCGTTGCCACACAAATTTCTGTCAGCACAGGCAACAGTACAGAATCAACTGGTGAAATCTGAAGTCAAAAACAGGCAAAACAGGTCTGAATCAGAAAAGCTCACAAGAAGTATAATACTGGAACACAATCACTGGGGACAAGACAAACTGGCACAAAGGAGAGGGAAGGCACATTAGGGTGAGGCCAGGTAATCACATGCAAGGGCAGGAAGTGAAGGGTCTGACATGAGAGAGACAGGTAAGGTTCAAAAATAAAAGCATGAGACAGGACACATGGGGAATAAATGAGGACAAAACAAATAAAAAATATAACCTATGTGGCAGAGCAGTGACAGTCTGGATAAATTAGGGCAGGTTGTGTACTGCCGTTACAATGACATATACTACCAAATGATCTTGTCATAAATCTAATATCTCTGAAATATATCATAATACCACACTTTACTACCTTATATACAATAAATATATAAAGAAATGTTTTTTTCAGATGAAATGTAACAATTGTCTCCATCACAAAGTTGATCTCTGAATGTCTTCACGAGTTGCAACCCTGAACGTCGAAGAAAGGAGATGTACATTACAATCACACTAAAATGTAAAATGATAGATATTATCAGTGATGCATCTGTTGCCTCAATTCTTCCCACAGGCTGCCTTTCATATGTTATTGATATAATCCTTTATTTAGCATATCAATATTTAATAATTGAATAAAATCATGTATTTACCGTCTGACTCAATGCAGGCACGTTTTTTTTTTTTTCACGTCAAGTTGTAGTGTTTTATCTTTGTTTAGCCAAAGAGCTCCACTATACTTGAAAATGATCTTAGTCCAGTGTAACAGGTAGTCTGAACCAACCAGAGATTAAAGGAGAGTGAATGGAGGTAAATGAGTAATAATACATTCATGGCAGGTAATTGGACATCTCATGTGGACTCTGGAATATATGAACTCGCCCAGTGTCTCTCTTCATAGGATCACTTCACATGCTACTTAACTGCGCCCCGATTTTGACCAGCTGCAGTATTATATTCCCCCTAATTCATTACATCACCAGCTTCTACATAGAGCCCCTCAGTTGTTTTCCAGCTCTGGGTCTGAGAGGCACTGTGGTGAAATACTGTATCTGTTGAAACTCCCACGATGCATAGCCCACACTAAACAAGGCCAATCTGGCTTTCATCTGTGGAAAAGCTGCCTCTGCCTCTCCCTTGTGACTCCAGTGTTTACACAGTGAGCAGCTCGATGAACAGCAGTCAAACATCTCTATAGACAGCAGCATTCAATAAAACAACCTCTGCACGCCACTGCTACAGCCCGGAACAAGTTTATTGTTGAGGCCACCTCATCTCTGTCCTCAATGCTTTTTTCATCTCTATTTTATTGTTGTCTTTTTGATTTAGATATGCTTCACATGTATATCAAATAAACTAATTATAATAAGCTCAATAAGCCACTGCCAAAGAGACTCCTGGCAACATTTTCGGTTGATATTCCAATTGAATAGAAACACTATAACACAAGTGAATATTGTGTAATAAACAGGGATAAAAATCAGTTATTTATTTTTGATCTGCTTGGCCTGATTCAATTAATTCAGTCTTTTATGGCAGCTGTCAAAATGTTACATCACATTCTTTTATATGTATTTTATGAAATTTTAAAAATCCTTTGTTTTCAAATATGATGTTGGGCCATATGAGATAAATAAAGATGAGGAAAGTAGTCTTTGAAAGCCATCTGTCATTTTGCAGATAAGCTCTCCATAGATGCTCTTAATGTAGAGAAAGGAGGCCTGAATAAGTTTCGGAAATAGCCTAGATGTCAAGCAGCAAGAAGATGGTTCAGTGGTTAAAGTGTACTATACCATGCGACATTACAATGAATAAACTCATTGTGTTGATGTTATTATGAACACATACAGGATATTAAACAAAGAATAAACATGGTGCCATAAACAAAATCCATCCATCCATCCCCTACTGCCTATCCTCTTTAGGGTCACAGGGGGGGCTGGAGCCTATCCAAGCAACTTTCAGGTGAGAGGTGGGGTTCACCCCTGGACAGGTCACCTGTCCATCACAGGGCCAACACATAGAGACAAACAACCATTCACACTCACAGTCACACCTACGGTCAATTTAGAGTCTCTAATTTGCCTAGTCCCCTCTTGATGTCTTTAGACTGTGGGGGGAAGCCGGAGTACACAGAGAGAACCCACACAGGCACAGGGAGAACATGGAGACTCCACACAGAAAGATCCTGTGCTGGAACCCATAACTTTCTTGCTATGAGGTGACAGTCCTAACCACTGCACCACCGTGCTGCCCATAAACAAAAGATCATTGAATATCATATAGTTCAACAATAGTTGAACAATAAATTGCTTGATTTTTGAACCCTAAACTTGTGCTGTCATAACAGGATGAACAGTTCTATTATCACATATAAAATATGTGAGTTTTAAAATCTTTCCTACATCAAACAATTTAGTTGTCAGGGAATGTACATTTTCTCCAACTGCCACATCATCTCTAATCCACTATCAATTGTCATGCCTCTTATCTCATTCTGTGTTGCTACCAGTCCAGTTTGACCACTCTGTAGACATATGATAAAGTGTTCTACAGTTTCTTTGATTAAGATTTTAAATGACTTAAGAATTCAGTATGAATAAAGTGTTAACCTCAGTGAAGAGAAGGGAAATCACTGCCTTGTGTTTTGCTCCTATTTGGCTGCAACTCAATCAGCTAAATAACCAGCAAAGACCTGAGAGAGATTCAATTATAGCATTTTCATGTGGAGCTTCACTTAACATCACTTTAGGGGAGCAGAGAAACATGAAGTTGCACTTAATTTGGCAGCAGTGGGACACATGACTGTATCATCTGGCTGTGATTGTTCCTGGCACCATCGACTTGGGTGATAGTGTGAAAGTGGAGTTGTTCTCTGCTCTGAATTTGTTTAAAAAAAAGTGAGTATAGTAAGAGTAGGGTGTGTATTTTCCCTGGCTCTGTTCTACAATGACATTTCTGACTGGAATGAATGACATCTTGTAGTGAGTTTTACATCAGCTGAAGATTTAAAAGGAACCTCCCAAGTGCAGTCACAAAAACCACTGAGCGCTATGACGAAACTGGCTCACGCTCTCGGGAAAGGAAGACTAGCAGACCTCTGCTGCTGACGATAAGTTGTGTGTGTGTGTGTGTGTGTGTGTGTGTGTGTGTGTGTGTGTGTGTGTGTTTGTGTGTGTGTGTGTGTGTGTGTGTGTGGTAAAACCTATGTTTGTTTTTCCTCCCTTCCTTTGCTGGAATGTTGCCACACGCACAGTGTGTCACTGCCTCAGTCCAGGAATGAAATTGTGTGAAACCACTAGGAAAAACATTTTACTTGTCACCCACTTGCATGAGTAGCCTAGTATAAATTCCTAATCTCTCTAGTGTGGGGCACTTGACACAGTCTTCACACTCAAAGGACCTGTGTGTTTGGTGAGGTTACCCTCATCGATCTTGGTTTTGACCCCAAGTGGATCAGCTAGTGTTTGTTCAGGTGCCCTACCTGTTGGCTGTGAGGTGGAATCTCACTCCTGCCAACAGTGCAAAAGCAGAAATACGTTTTTCACAGTATTTGTTTCCAGAGCTTTTAGTGTTAAAATGATATATTTCAAACATCTGGATTTTGATATTCAAACTCTTAAACAAGTCTAAACTTGAAACAGGATTTTTATTTTTTTTTTGTTTTAGATCAGGTTCATGAATTTTAAATTTATTGAAAAATCAATGCATTCATCAAAAAAGTGTGATATTCAACAGAGTATCATAGAAATTTGAAGTGAATGGAATAAATATAACAAAAATATAAATAATGACTCTAAGGCCAGGGTGGCACGGTGGTGCCGTGGTTGGCGCTGTCGCCTCACAGCAAGAAGGATCCTGGCTCGAGCTCAGGATCTTTCTGTGTGGAGTCCACATGTTCTCCCTGTGCCCGTGTGGGTTCTCTCTAGGTACTCTGGCTTCCTCCCACAGTCCAAAGACATGCAAGTGGGGACTTGGCTAAGCTGACCATAGGGGGTCCAGCTTCAGCCCCCCCCCCACACACACACACCCCCCTGCAACCCTTTACAGGGTAAGCGTAAGTAGATGGATAGATGGAATCAATGGCCCCAATTATCAAATGAATCTATAGCAGGAAATGTGCACACATAGGACATGAAGTTGTTTCAACGCAAATCTCTGCATTCATCAATTTTGACATGATTGGGACTATAATCACATTTCATGTCAGGTTTCAAATCGTGTACGCACATTGTCAGCTCAGCAAGCCCTTACAGTGCAGCATAGTAAATCTGTTGGAGTCAGAGACCAGGTTCTGCACAATATTGGACTGAACAGTGTGTTATTTGATCTTCTCATGTGTACAGTGCTGCTTATGAGTCTCCTCCCCCATTTACTGATTCACAGAAGTGCAGCTATATGCCCCAGCTATCTAATAGTCATCTATAAATAATGACAGCCATTAATCAATAAAATATTAAAACATAGATTGATAATAGCAACCTGTTGTCCTGATAGCAGTTATTTCAATCAAAACTGCATGTACTTAATTATTTTCATTTCATATTTCAGCCTGTAAATAAGACTAAATGGTTCAGCAGATGTGGAGATGTAAAGGTTTCTGTTGCTGGATGTGATCAGCATTACACACTCTTGTCACTGAGAGGGATAAGGACAAACAACGAAAGCTTGGTGTTGACAAAGTTTTCTCATGGTAATTTGATAGCAAATAAATGTGGTTACAATGCTTGTCAAACCTGAGTCTGTTGTTCATGTTTGGGCAAGAAGTGAACCTGTTTACTCATAAATCATGAATCACTTGTCCTCTATGAGTCAGTTCTCATACCCAACTCATCAAATATGGACGATTGGTCAGTGGCCCAGATTATCACACTGCAGTATGATGATAATGTAGGTAGGATTCACTCACAGCTGACTCCCTTTTGTGTCCACGGCGATAATGACCAGAGCAAAAGAGGGACCGTGATGATGCGTAGCCATATAGGTTGAGTAGGAAACTGATGGTGAAGGACAAAAGCGAAGTGACGCACACAGACCTTTTGCCAGGGCCATACAGAAGTCTGTCATAATGACTGAGAAAAAGAGAGTGTGGTCAAAGCTTTCATCTTTATCTGTTTCTTCTCTTTCAAGGTTTTGGCTCTGATCTCTCCTTGTCCCCATAACTCCATTTTAATGAGGGGCTGACAGGCTCAGATCAGGCACTGTGCAATTTCCATCTTACACACAAGTTGTGTTTAGAAATATGGAACAGATTAATAAAACATTATGCATTTGAAATTTACATACCAAACAGTGGTATGGGAAATGGCAACTCTTTACCCCACGTGTATTCACACATTGACCATAAGTTTGAAATGACATTACTGATTTTGAATGATTAAATAAGTTAAATTCATGCCACTGTAACCTGCTTCCAAAAATGAACTTTTTTGAAACTTAATATAATGTTTCAAGCCTCACGGATTCTTTGTCAGGTGCATTTTTTTTTTTTGCAATGAAATGTTTCCATTATGTCCATCTTAACTCACTTTGTGTTGAGATAAGAATACTGCTTAGGATGAAGGACTTCTTCTTTATAGTTGCCAGAGGGACTGTGTAGAACTCATCTGATCCCATAGTTACATTGAGCTCAGTTATAATTTTAATATGTCTTCATCAAATTAAAGGTTATGGTAAAGTCCAAAAATAAAATACCTGCATAAATTTGGATGCATTACATATTTGCTGACTGTGTTATGCAACACATTCAACATGGCATCATCTGTGCTTCTGTGTCTTTTATACACAAATTGAAATGGATCCAGCATGTTGGCCAGCAGTGGTCAAGTGACTGGCCAGAACTTGCTCCATAGTTTCAAACAGGTGACTGCAATAAGTTGGAGTTCATTTGATGTACTTTTTGGTGTACTTTTAGCACTGACCTGGTCTTTGAGAATTTCCAGGATTTTGGAACTGTGCATGTGTCGTGGAAAGACTGGAAGACCTTTGCCACAACTCCTTTCGTTGAGGAGCACAATCTTTTCAGCTTCAGTTTAAAAATACTTTCATCAACTTTGTACTCATTAATCAAAACTGATCTCAGGGAGAGTTTTACATAAATCCTCTAGCTCTGTTCTGTCATCCACAGTGTCAAATCTGTAATAAAAATCATCCAGCTAAATAATAAAAGTTTGATTATTATTTACAGAATTGTAATTCTTTTTGCTCGAGCTTCACATTAGTGTGTTAAGATCATTCCTGCCCCATTTTATGAATTTGCTTTCAATTTGTTCTTTGAAATAATTTATTTGTCTCAGAAATTTCCCTTCCTTGAATGTTTCCTTTTCTCACACAGTAGTTCTGTTGTACCAGTGCAGGAGGCAATTCTCTTTCACTGAGACATGACTTATTGTTTTGGAAAAATTTCACAGATTTAGTTTCAGACACAGTATTCTCACAACAGTTAATATATGATATGATAGTGTCTGTGAGTGTCCTGAAAGACTGAAGAAAAATGTCTCAATTAGTCCTCTCAAAGCCCAAATCCCTTAGTTGCTCCTGTTAGACTTTGCCTGTATTTGCTTCCTGACAGGGCGGCACGGTGGTGCAGTGGTTAGCACTGTCGCCTCACAGCAAGAACGTTCCGGGGTCTTTCTGTGTGCATTTTGCGTGTTCTCCCTGTGCCTACGTGGGTTCTCTCTGGGTACTCCAGCTTCCTCCCACAGTCCAAAGACATCAAGAGGGGACGAGGCTGATTGATACTCTAAATTGACTGTAGGTGTGACTGTGAGTGTGAATGGTTAGGATAGGCGGTAGAAAATGGATGGATGGAAGCTTACTGACAGGTATCACTATCTTCTCGTCCTTGCACTTGGGCAACAGATAAATGACTTTATGGTCTTATTTCCTGAAGAGGACTTCTGCATACAGATTCATAAGGTATCAGGGATATTCCAAAAAAAATAGGAATTGAAAGCGCATTTTTGAAGAGTGGGGCCATCCACATATTGCTGGGGTCAGGCAGCTGTTCAGATGAAATACATTAATTAAATTTCAGTAGGATTTGGATGGTTTGGTCAGCAGCAGGGTTGACAGAGTCACTGTAACTCTTTGCTAACCTCTCAATTGAATCGTCATCAACTGGTCAAGTAGACAAGTATAACAGTAATCTGTATGAAACCCAGAAGGAGATTGACTGGTCTGAAGGAGACCATTCAGATCTCACAGACCACTGTGCACACTTGCTGAGGTATACTGTCTTGCATTATTGAGCAAAGGTACAGCTTAGTGTGGCTTGTCTAAATTCACAGTCACATTCAACTCTGAGTTCTTCAAATTTGTTGCTTACTGAGTGCACATTAAACAATGGAAATCTGTACAAGCATCGCTAGAGTTAATGTCTCATTCTCTTGAGCACTGCTTTTTCCACTCTTTCTTTTGCATCCAGGCCATCTGTCCATCTGTTTTGACAATCAGCAAACAAAGATCCACCTTTTAGGAGCATGGGCTTTCATATATAAGGCATCTTGTGCCTGTCCAGCAAATGTTCTCAGGCCCAAATGCAACAACACACACAAAGCTATAAAGGTGTGTGATTCATTTTGCAGTCAAAGTGCAAGGTTCACTTGGTTTCCAATAAGTGTATGCCACATCAGATTAAAAAACTTTTTGAAAAGAGGATAAAAACAACATAAAGTCTCAGATGTACAAATACTGGTGAACATGGAGTCAGCAGTAGCACTGAACCTCCAGTTTTGTCTAAATTAGAGAAAATTACTTTCCCGTCTCCTCCCAGAATCAGTATGCTAAGGGTGACAGTGGCTTTAACTCCTGACAATGTAGAGCCAAAGTGATCCGCTAACATGACGCATAAAAGGCTGAAGAGTGAAGGACAGACCACTGTTCCATTATCCTCTTTGCCCTAAGCTCCACCTTCTGTAAGCAACATTTTTGGCTGAGTATTTGGGGCATGCAATTGTGGCTGAGGCAGGCCTTTTAGATGTGCACAGTGCAGCACTACACTTTAAAAAAACCCTCTCCACTGGGGCTTTTTCTGATGTGGGTGTTTTTTATTCTGCTTTAGGTGGGCCACGCTTGATGGGTCAGCTATCAGCTCTATGCAGCCTGGCACATGCGGCCTTTGATTCTCCACTCGAACACACAGTCAGGCTTACTCACACACACGTGCATATGAACATGTTCATGATGTAGAGAGCAGAGCAGGCACACCTTCACACACTGTCTCCTTCTTGTTGCCCTTGACTTTTAACTGAATTTTTTTAGAAACTCCTCAGTCTCTCCACAGGTGGGAGATTTCTCTATTCTTCTTGGTCCTACTGAAAAACATTCATGCTACAAGAAAGCACAGGATATGAACCAAAGCGGAACACAGCTAGAGGGAGAGCTGCAAAGTCCTCATCTGTCAGCAGTCAGTGTTAATAGAGCTACCTGCAGGCTACTTCCAGCTGTTCCTTCAATTATAACTGGTTTACAGTAATTGTATTGACACAGGGAAAAGGATACAGCAGCTCTGCTAACCTCACAGAAACACTGCAGCGAAGATAAAACAGCATAATAAATTAAAGTTCCACTGTAAAATCTGTCTTGCGCATCTAGGCTGGTGCTCAAAATGCCTGACTGTACATCCCATGATTTTGATGCATAATTCTCTTCAGTGACAGGAACACCTGAAATTCAATAACATTTAAGAGTAAAATGAAATAAAATATTTGTGACAATACTGTGTTTGAGGTCAGGGAATTTCTGTTACTCTAGCTGAAAAGTTTCCAATTGTCTTGGCCAAAATGTCCAGGCCACAGCTAAGAATGTCCCAATCATTCTGCTAAAAACATCAGAAAATGTCCAAATATCTCACCAAAAAGAATTGGTTTTGTCACCTGAATAATGACTGCAAATTATTTCCCCTCACTCAGAATTCCTTAGATTATATAAATATTATTGTACAAATGATAATACATAACTTTTTGTAAGAATAATTAAAAACATATCATGAGAACAGCCTTAATTACTCAAGAGTCTGAACTCCATCCATCCATTTTCTTCCGCTTATCCTGTTAAGGGTCGCGGAGGGGCTGGAACCTATCCCAGCGGCTTTCGGGCAAAATCCAGGGTTCACCCTGGACAGGTCGCCAGTCAACCATCTTATATAGACAGACAACCATTCGCACTTATTCCTATGGTCAATTTAGTGTATCAATTAGCCTAGTCCCCAATTGCATATCTTCGGACGGTGGGAAAAAGCCAGAATAGTCAGAGAGAACCCACACAGGCACAGGGAGAACATGCAAACTGCACACAGAAAGATCCCATTACCGAGCTGGGACTTGAACCCAGAACCTTCTTGCTGTGAGACCACAGTGCTAACCACTGCACCACTGTGCCGCCAATGAAATAGTTGTCCCTATCTTATATTATAATCTTGTAATCTTGAAAATAATCAACAAACAGCAAGCTGACCTTTTAGCATCACCAACTGGATGTTTCCTACTTTGTATTAAACAAAAACATGGCTGCCAGCAGCAGGACTGTTGTCTCCCGAGCACAATGGACTGTAGTGAAGGTGGACAAACAATAGTGCACAACATTGCAGACACAACCAAACACACACAACTGTCCTCCTCCATGTGTGTTTTTCATGTTTGATCATGCACGATCCATAGGAGAACCAAAACTGACATCATTTAGGATAAATGCCAGGTGTCATTCTGCATCTTTATTGAGTCACCATTTTTTTTGCCTTCTTATGATAAAAACATACAATACCACATACAAATAATAATATTGTGTACCAAGCATTAAGCACATGGCACAAGTACATTGGTGGTATGTCAGATCATTCACGATATGGACACAAAGTCAGACTTCAATTCCTGCTTCCCGTCTGTTTTCCAAGAAGCTTTATAAAGAAAATCCAGCCATATTCCTGATGATTTTGAAAAACATCCAGACATATGGGATGGATTCAGTTTTGGATTTTTATTTAGAAGAATGGTTGCCTCCTAGTGTTGTTTTTGTTATTGTTGTTGTTTCTTTGTTTGATCACTGAGAGAGTCAGTGAAGAGCTACACACAAGACAGCAGAATCCTCTGAGGTGTGTGGGAGGATGAACACATAATTTTCTGTCAGATCCTTCTTGAATTGCCAATATTTACAAAGTTTTCTTTTACCGGCTGTCTTTGAACATGCTGTGTTAGATTGACTCAAAGCTACCAGCAGCTGAGGATATTAACGGTTATGAGTGGCATGGCTCAGGGGGGCCATCTAGCAACCAAAGGGTCGCTGGTTAGATCCTCGACCCTGGTGACCATGTCGAAGTGTCCTTGAGCAAGACACTGGACCCATAAGTGCTCTTGATGAGTAGGTTGGTGCCTTGCATGGCAGCCTCCACCATCAGTGTGTGAGTGTGTGTGTGAATGGGTGAATGAGACGACACTGTAAAGCGCTTTGAGTGCTGCAAAGGTAGAAAAGCGCAATATAAAATTGAGTCCATTTACCTTTTTTTTTTAACCACTTAACACTAACCATTTGAAAACAGTATGTCTTATTTATTTTCTAACCCCATGTAGACCCTCCTTTTAGGGTCTACATGGGGTTAGAAGAGCAGAGTGAAGGTGGAGAAAAGCAATGTAATTGAATTTGAATGTAATTGTGAATGTGAACCAAAAACAGAGTAGCATCAAACTCTCAGGGGACCAGTCAAACTCATTGCAGCTCACAGTCGAAAAAGCAGAATATTTTGATTGTCTTACTTTTGTCTTTCAGTTTGTACAAATAATTGCTCAAGCAGTAAGTATTGAGTAACATTTGCTTAGAGACTGGAAAGATTTCTGCGTTATTTTACGTGAATTACTGTATTAATGGGCATCAATGAGACATTATGCCCCCTGTTTTAGTGAAAAGAAAGAAAGGCAGATTAATGCAGAGAGTAGTTTGAAAACTGTATGAATATGAAAACCTCTTAAATAGAAGCAAGCACTGAGGCAGCTCAGAGAGCTTGGAGTTCCAGCTGTAAAGTGACAATCACAACTATGAGAACTTAAGGACAAATTGGGCAGGAATTGTGTTTATATACATTGATTTATGTATAGAGCTGCATATGTTTCAACATAGCTGCCCACCATCAGGATAAAATCCCCATTTCCCTAAGCTACAGAACATCCACTCACTTTGTGGGTCCACATTTATCTGTTTTTATTTATTTTTTACATTCAGCTCACCTATTGCTGTTTCATTATCACCACAATACCTACATGGCTGTCAGAAAATTGGTTTTATGCAATATGCCTGAATGAGGGGTGAAGAAACAAATCACCACACAGGCTGGAGAAAATATTGAAACAGGAATGATGAACAAGTAAGGTGACGGTATAAATGAAAAACATTTAGGCACACTGCAGTGTACTGAATGTGTAAACAAAAACTGAATGCAATCTACATTCTCAGGCTGTTTTTCATTGAAAATTGTGCTGAAGAGAATAAATTGCAGGGAGGGAAATAAAATATGTATTTTTTTTTTCTCCAGGAAATAGCATGCAGAAACTCTGCATCTGCATCAGTATGATGCTGAATCGAGCAATGTGGTGATGGAATGATAATCTCAGGAGGACTGAATACAAAAATATATGCTGAGATGCTACTGCACATACAATTAATATTAACAGTAATGCAAGCACAGAATAATATCTTGCACCATGGTTCTTTAAAAGTTGCTAAGAGTGAGGAATATAATAAATAAAGCAGCTGAAACTAAAGGACAAAAACTGACGAGGACCCAAAAAAGATATTCAAGCGTTACGATTTTTTTCAGGAATAATTCATTAGGTTATCATCATAAAAAGAGTGTCAATTGACAATTAACTCATAACACTAATGGTTTCATCGGCACAAACATGCAGAGAGCCTCCATTGACTAGTCCCTCTATTTCCATGACGTAGTTCAGTCCTACCCCCTGACTAGGTGCTGTGTTTATTCGCCATGAACTGTGAGCATGAACTTGCCAGTGACTCATAACCTTCCTTCCTAAAATTTTGCTTTGGCTTTTAGTTTCAGTGTGTCACCCCAAGATATTCAGTGATTCCATCAGGCCGCCTTCATGAAAGCTTCTGGAGGCACCACTGTGCGAGTGAGGAGCAAGGGGAAAAGACAGCTCTTTGCCCTACAGTAGAAGCCAAGCAGAATTTTGTTGAAGGGCATGTTAGCTGGCATAACTGCAGGGAATCCATTGCAAGTATTTTACTATGTGAAAAAGAAAATTTTAAAATATAAAATCATTTTCAAAAACAATAAATTATTAAATTTTTTTTATTTAACATTCAAATCTGTACTGGATTCTGGAGCACTGAGTGACTAAGTTTGTAGTAAAGTGACAAATAAGTTTTATCCTTTATCCTAAAAGTAGTTGAATCCTTCATACATTGATGTAGACTGAAATTAATGTATGAGTTGAGAGAGTCATGGTTCCTTAGAAAACAAAATACTTTTTGGAGAACCTCAGTTGGGAGTTTGGAGTGATTACTTTTGGTGACAAAGCTGGGACGGTTCAAAGTAAGGTTGCCAAAGGGCATGGACTCCATTCTCACAAATCCAAGCCTATTAATAGTGAACTTTGGAGAAATAAAGTGGGACTGTATAACCAAAGGAGGGGTCACTCATTTTTTTCTGATATTTCCATCCATACATGCATTGATCCAGTCATGACATAGTGGGCTTTTGTTTCAGTGGTCAGCAGTAGTCTCTCAATTCAAATACAATTTTCTCTCCGACATCAGTCCACCTCAGTCAAATAAATGGCCAATCCATTCTGAGGGGAGTGTTGGAGTATTCACTAGCCTCCCTTGTCTCTCTTCACTTTTTCTATGGAGCAGCATAAGCAAATATGCACACCTTTACAAATATTACAAGACATATCTGAGTTGCTCAGTTCCAGCATATGGGCTGTGGTCTATTCGAAGTCTGACTGCACATGTTCTCCAGTCATGACCTTCAGTAGAGAGTTTGTCTTTTCACAAGATCTTCTGCCTATTTGCATTCATAATGTCCATGAAATAATGATTACCTGGCTGTCCTGAGGGGAAAGAGAATAAGACAAGAAAGAAAGAACCCTTCTCATCTGATTGCTTTGCCACAATGTTCAAGTTCCTTTCACACCACCAGAATAATCTGGAGCCCTCCTCTTTTGTGTTTGTAGCCAAGGCTCTTGTGTGATAGTGGCATGTGTTGCAGAGAGACAGGGAAACCCAAGGACAGGGCTCTGAAAGTACACTGAATAAAGGCACAGAAAGAATCAGCCGATGGTGTCTTTCATTCCACTACTATTAGGTGCAACACTATTGATTCAACTGCAGGGACCCATTCCACAAAATCTTCCAATCATGTCAGAGAAGATAATTTTTCTCTTTGGATTGATGGTGTGTTGACATTATGCAGTCCCTCCAGACAAACACAATTATGTTATGTTGATTACGCATTTTCATTGCAAAAAAGTCACACATATCTTCACAGAAAGTTGAAAAATGTTGCATTTACTTCACTCAAGGGCAGCCATTTTCCTCCTGTTGCCTTGGGAATGTTGTGAAGTGACATCAAATTGAAAGCTGCTAATCCCGCGTAGAAGACACAATGAAGTCCGAATAAGCTTGGAACTTGTTTGACATATCAACTTTTTGTAAGTTTGATTTATGTATTTATGTAGGTCTGAAATAAAACAAGATGAGAAGTTAATTATTCCCAGCACTTTCTGTGATGCAGTATGCTTGCTCGTCATAGGAAGTCATTAGAAATGACTCTTTACTTTAAGGTCGTAGCCAAGTGAGAGTGTTGGAGGACGCATGATCAAGGATTTTTGGCAGCAGCAATCATAAAAAAAAACGTCCCATTTTTCTGGAAGCGCTGATCATCTCTTTTTTGTTTTGGTTTGGGGATGCTGCATGGCTTGGAGGTAGCGTGGCCCTCTTGCAACCAAAGGGTCGCTGGTTTGATCCCCACTTCCCCTGGTGACCATGTCGAGGTATCCTTGAGCAAGATACTGAGCCCCTGATTGCTCCTGATGGCCCTGCAATGGACTGGCGATCCGTCCAGGGTGTATCCCCTTGACCCTTAACAGATAAGAAGTATAGAAATTGTATTGATGGATGGATTTGGTTTGGAGCCAGGAAGTTAATTGGATTTTGAGCAAAAAAACTGTTCTTCAATAAAACCTTTCATATCAATGCAAAGAACAAACATAACTAAGGCCTTTTATCAGCTTTAATCACAGTATACAGTGATTGTAGACAGGATGTAGATCATGTTGGGGCTCTCACCCGTCCATTGGGATCTTCAGTTTAACCATCACTGGGGTCAGGAAAAACTAGGTTTGCTCAGTGAGAATGCTTTTTTTTTTTTTATATCTGAAAGTAATTTAGAGAGTGCTTTTCATTAGCTTTTACTGTTGCTAAGTTACTTAAATATCTTCTAGTACTTTTATGCTTCTAGTATAACTGATGACAGGATCTGTCTATGATGATGTATCCCAAGACCTCCATGCTCCATGTGATTTTGATGATCCTTCACAGTGAAACCTTGAATAACTAGATTCTTGATCAGTGACGTATTTCGCATTGACTACTGCAACTCTGCATTGATTACTGCAACTCTCTTCTGGCAGGCCTCCCTGCATGCTCATTCAAGCCTCTGCAGATGATCCAGAATGCAGCAGCATGCCTGGTCTTCAACCAGCCCAAAAGGGCACATGTCACCCCGCTGCTGGTTTCTCTTCACTGGCTTCCAGTGGCAGCCAGAATCAAATTCAAGGCACTTCTCTTGGCTTACAAAACAATCACAAGAACGTCTCCAGCCTACCTGGAATCCCAGATCCAGGTCTACTCTCCTTCTCGCCCACTACGCTCTGCATGCGAAAGATGCCTGGTGCTTCCAGCCCAGCGCTGCTCCAAATCTCTAGCCAGACTCTTCTCTTCTGTTGTTCCCAAATGGTGGAACGAACTACCCAACTCTGTGCGTTCTGCTGAGTCCCTTTCTACTTTTAAGAGACAATTAAAGACTCAATTGTTCAGAGAACACCTAGGCACTTAACCTGACTCTTCTCCTCTTTGTCCTGTGGGGTAGAATAAGTCAGAGGGTCCAAGACCCAGCACTTAGTGATTATGTAGCACTAACTGTGTTGTGTGGTGTTGTATATTTGTCCAAAAAAAAAAGGGGGGAGGGGGGCGACACTTCTTCTGCCACTAGATGACAGTACCTGTGACCAAATCACAACTGAAGCACTTTTGCGCTTCCTATGGGTTTTTCCTTAAGTCTGAATTCTTGCTTGTGTTGTACGTCGCTTTTGACAAAAGCGTCTGCTAAATGAAATTGTAGAAATGAAATTGTAGAATTGTAGAATTTCTCCTTGACATTATTAATATCAAAGCCTTTCATCATCCCATAGATATCATAAACCTTTTTTTTATTCAATTTTTCAGAGAGAAGTTTCATACTCAGAGGCAATGTTTGCATATTTTGGTAGTCTCCAGAAAACGTTGCAGATGTGAACAGGATCTTCTAACAACTTTAACTCAAATAAATTCATGGTTTGAGTAAGCAATAGTCAGATTAAGACATGGAGTATTGTGACAATAGTCCGATTCTTGAATACCATTGGAGACATAAAGTATATAGATTTTAATCACACATTGAAATCCTATCTGATTTTTTTGCAGTATTTTTGCAATATGTAATGGCAGTCAAACTACCTCACAACACCTAATCCAGCTTCCCGTGAGTGTTCCAAACTCAGTGTTCTACATTATGAGTAAGAAAAACACCCAAAATGTACCAACATTACAGAGATGGTAAATTTCCAGCAGAATAAAGTGTAAGAATGTAAAGTGGGCAGGTCTCCAGTCATTAGACAGACTTTACGCTCTATCGCATCTTAACAGGAATATGAATATTCTACTAGAAACTCATGTATAACAACTTAATCGCAACATTATCACGATCCTTCTGAATGCAGCCAAAGTTGTGAGTGTGATGGGTAACAAAGCTGAAAGTATTTGGCATAGAGGATGTTGAGTGCTGTTAACACTGAAATTTATGGGATTTGTACATAAAATAGAAACTGTCAGAAAAGAAATAGCATTGATGAACACAAATCATTTAACAGTTGAATTTACATCTGTGGCAAACTCTCTCAAGAACAGGGAGATTTCACAGTATTTGAGATGACGACCATCTCCTAATGCCAATAGTTGTGGCGTGTAATGAATGAAAATTCAAAATGTAGAACCGTGGTAATACTGCCAGTGTAACTCAGTTGGGATCCTTTGACTTGGCCCATAAATGTCCTTCCATCAACTGATGGGAAGTGGTCTGTACTGAAGAAATTATTGGTAAGAGAGATGGTTGGGTAGTTGTTTTCAAGAGGATCATTTTTGCTGGGAGAGACTGGTGGAAAGTCATTCCAGTCCCATTACAAGAACACACAAATTTCCCCGTTGTGGGATCAATAAAGTCTTAAAAAGTCTAAAATCTATCTATCTATCTATCTATCTATCTATCTATCTATCTATCTATCTATCTATCTATCTATCTATCTATCTATCAACTTTTCTCAGCTGTAAACCATGCCAAAATGGTTTCATATATCAGACAAGAGACATTTATGACAAATTAAACCGGATTTAAACCTTACTGACACATCATTAAACTATGCATTTCATTTGAGAAGCTGCTATTACTGACTTCACATACAGCATAACAACAGGATATAACATTAAACTTGAGACATATGTGCATCATGAAAGGATCTTCATTGACTTTTTTGTCTGTCGGGTAATTGTAACTTGTCATGACACCACCACATAATGTGTTGTTAAAAGGTCAGGGTCATTTCATACATTTCTGTGTGATAATACTAGATGGAAAAAAGAAAATAAATCATGATACACTACAAATATGAAAATATAATAAACTACACAAACCAGAATACATATATAACCACACAAATACACGTATTGCATACCAAACACCATTAGAGTTTATCATCCAATTAGTTCTAAATTGATACAGCTCTAATTTGCCTTTTAGACAGTGATTAACCTTTGCTGTAAAACATTTTATATCTGAGATTAATTTGATTTCATTCGGCAATGTCAAGGTGGCAGCCTTTTTAGAGACAGGTGATATTTCAAATTTGGTTCTACGATGTGGTATTTTACAATTGCCATTCATTTTATCTGAATTTAGCCTCTGGGGCTTGATTGTTTGGACATTTGAAAACTGACCTGAGAAAACAAAAATGAATAAAGCGCTCAAGGCTTAGTAGATGGTATCTTCTTAATATGACCAGACAGCCAATTAGTGTCAGAGTCAGATTGTGTAAGGATGTAACATGTCTCATTGTCAATGGTTGAGCTTGAACCTGTGATCTTGACTGGTGTGAATATAGTATCGGTCTTACCGTTTCGAGGATCTTGCAGTTACACAAGCATATTGCGGCATCTTTCATGATGCCCCGTAATGAGAAAAATGAAGCCCCGTGGTAAAAGCGGAAGTGGTCAATAGGGATTAGTGAACACTAACTGCAGATAACAACGACCTGACAACATTAATGGCCTTATCTATCGCTGGTCATTTAGGCCAACTGCAGCAGAGACGTTTTCACTGAGTCAGTGTTTCTGAAGTGGAGAGAAGAGAAACATGGGTGCAATCTATTGCATCAATCACTCTAGATCAAATGATGAAAGAATTCTAGTGCCCCTCATATGCAACAGTAGAGTTTATCCATTATTAATAACATACTTTGTAGTCCACTAATACCAGCATCTTGCTAGTTAATAGAGGATCTTTTTTTTTCTTTTTTTTCAGAAGGCTAACGTGAGATGGTCCATTTATGACTATATCCTATTAAATAAATACCCTATTTCCAATCACCCCATAGAAAGCTGTGCTCTCCAAGCAGTCCCATTTATAAACAGGGTTATTTTATCTTAAAGATGTGGTCGTTCCATTTATAGTATATTTGAGATGGGGTGAGCTGTTGACATATTGATTATATAGTTGATTATATAAGGGAAATGCCAGATTTAGCTTAGTCCAAAAAATGTGTTCTACTCAGTAATTTTGCAGTCTATCTGTGTTCCTTTGGGGTTTTAGAATTCGTTTTTGGTGATGTAAACATTAATAGTAAAAAAAACTTCTGCTTCACTGTAATTTGTGTTTCTATCTTGTACTAGAACTTACAAAAGTCCTTGGATCATGAAAAGATTGAGAAAAAAAAGCACTTTTCAAATGCATGACAAATGCATTGATCCCTCAAGCCCCTTAGATCTGATGCAAGTATTTAAAAAAAAATTACCATTAAAATATAAATAAAATAAAATACCACCTCTGTGATTTCTGTAACAGAGGTGTTGAACCTCAATTAAATCAACCCAGACTCATTTGTCGTATTGAACTTCATTCCATATATATTTGGATGGATTTTGATTGGCCATCAATGTTTGTATCATGAGAGGCATTTCACTGTAAAAAAAAAAATACTGTATTTTCAAAGTAGGTGTGATTTCAAATTACCTAAATACATTAATCTCCAAGTCAGTGGGCTTTGGTTGAATGCCTGAAGTAGGATCTGTGCTTAACACTACCTGTATATGTTTTACTGTTTTGTTTTATGCCATAAAAACACATCAGTAAATGACACTTTCAAAGCTTTAAGGTTTCTTAAAAACAACACTTGATATTATGTGGCTAAAAAAAACACATGAGGGGTTGCAAAGGATCACAAAAGTAACAGAGTAACAGAAACAGAAAAGTTACAGACTGTGTCACAGTTTTTGAGTCAATTCCATAATTTTACAGATCAACCAAAAAGTGAGGGGCTGGGGGGCATCTCCAGAACACCCCGCATTTATGGTTCAATGACACTGCAAAAGATTAAAAGTCAAAACAAACTCCCAAGCTGCCAAACATTTTTTTCTCAAAAGGAAGAGGTCAGTAATATTGATCACAAGTGTACCTAAAGTGTGTGTATGGGGGTGTTTTTGTGTGTGTGTGCGTGTGCGTGTGTGTGTGTGTTAAGAAAAGTGTGGCATATTGACTTGATAGCAAAGCTCGATTGCAGTAAAAAAAGATTTTTACACACACATGTACCATTAACATTGTTCAGAAGCTGTTGGTTCCTGAAACCAGAAGCGTCATGGGACAAGGATCTTTATTCATTTAGTTGAAAGTCGGAATTAGAGCTTCCTTCCAGCGAAAGTGAAACTCTTGGCTATGGCTCTGTCTTCCCAAAGACAGTTTGGATTCTTCATCATCTGTGGCCTTCACTGGCAGGCTCATGGGACACTTCCTATCCTTCTTTTCTCTCTACTGTGCTGTGCCCCACTTCTCCTGCTGGAACAGATGTTCCCTCGACTCCATCATTTACTCACCTCCCTCTTAATTACTGCCGTTAATTCGCACAAACATGCACACACACCCACACACACACACACACACACACACACACACACACACACACACACACACACACACACACACACACACACACACACAAATGTACACACATAAATGGAATCATCAGTCCTTCCATTTAAGGATTGGGACAGTGGTATTAATTAAATATATAAAACACAGCTTGATGCGTTGAAGAGGCAAGTTCAGAACTTTCTAAAGATGTAATTACAGCGGACATGTGATGTTTTTAAGGAGGATAGTAACTAGAGCTGAAGTGTCCACTTAGTCTCTGCTGGACCTGGATTTTTATCTGTACCACATAAAAGAAGACCAACAAAGAGTCTCCAGTGAGAACAAGTGAATCTATACAGTCCACAATATCCAATAAGATTTAGCAGTACACTGAATTCTCCCTCATCCCTCTCCAGCTTATTCTTTGTATTGTTAGATTTGTTTTCACACGCCTTATGACACACTCAGGCACACACACAGACTTTGATCCATTAGTCAACACCATATCCCAGGGTTCCATCTGTCCCTGTTTTGCTCTCATCCTCCATACTGTCCCCCAAAGTTGTCAGATTGTATTAATGAGGGAGTGTCAGTTGAATTATTCATGTGTCATTTGTTGCCTTTATAAACTAAATGGATGTCAGAGAGGCTTTTCTCTCATCACTACCACTGCTCAATGTTCCCTATTCTTTACTGAACAAAAGAAGAGGGTTTTGTGAAGATCGGACGGGATAAAATAAATATATGTCAAAAGAGGTGGTGATATACTGGCAGCTATATATTCCAAAACTTTTGAAAAGCGGTCACAAAACATGTTTGACACCATGAAACAATTTCAACAGCATTTTATGTTTTTAAAAGAAGTGTATAAAAATTTAAAATAAACTCATAGCCTCCAGTTCTTAGCACAGATACAACAAATACAGCATGAAAACAATGATTTTTTTTCTTTTTACTTTTTTTTTTATCAAGAAGGCAAATCCATATGTTGATACAGTATTTACAAATGTTTGAATCAGCAAAGTTGTCGTCTCAGTTGCTTTCTGGACTCTAACCAAATTCATCAAATTTGCTGAAAATACGTTTCAAAGTTTCTCCCAAAACAAATGATCATTGGGAGTACATCCATGATCTCGGTCTCATCTGAAAGGTAATACTCTAAGGTTTTCAAACCTTAGAGTCAGGCATCTACAAGCAGAAGTTTGAACACAGAAATTCATGGTTTTATTCTCCCATAATTTTTTAAAGTAGATGCCTGCAGATAAATACAGCTGTAAGATTTTAGCTGGACCTCACAATTAGGTCACAGCATCAAAATTAACCTCAAGGTTGGTATTTAATAAAAGTATCATATGAATATTTCATACATGTTTACTCAAAAGCATGTCAGGTGTTTATAAATAAAATTCAGACGTATTCTAAACCACACATACCAAGAACATCCACCCGTCCATTTCCTGACCCTTACCCTAAGGGTCACAGGGGGCTGGAGCCTATCCAAGCAGCTTTCGTGCAAGAGGGGGGGTTCACCCTAGACAGGTCGCCAGTCCATCACAGGGCCAACACATACAGACAGACAACCATTCACACTCACAGTCACACCTACGGTCAATTTAGAGTATCAATCAACCTAGTCCCCAATCGTATAGCTTTGGACTGTGGGAGGAAGCCGGAGTACCCAGAGAGAAGCCATGCAGGCACAGGGAGAACATGCAGACTCCACACAGAAAGATCCCGTGCCTGAGCCGGGACTTGAACCCAGAATCGTCTTGCTGTGAGGCGACAGTGCTGACCACTGCAGCACTGTGCCGCCATACCAAGTACAATCAGAAAAATTTACATTTCATTCATTTGTTTTTGCACACAGTTCCATTGCTGTATTTTATTTTTGTTTTGCCATGTATTACTCAACTTAATTCCACACATTGGCACAGCTGTGGCTACTGTAGCTAATATGCTATTTAATATCTTTAATCAGACCTTGGGCAAAGAAGTCCATTGGCAGCCACTGGATTAACTATTTAGCCTTTGAGTATAATTGATGACTATAACTGATTGTTTGATTGCCAATTATCTAATATTGTGCTATCATGCTTGCATCTTGACATGGTTTTCATAGATTTGTAAACAAAAATAAGAGCCTACAAACACTGTGTGGTGCGAACAGCTCCTTAACAATGAAAAATTAGTACATGGCAATGACCTTGACACTGGATGTTCCTCCTACAGGACAGTGCTTAAAAACAGGATAAGTAATTTATCATGCTTTAAAGTTTCCAGTGAGCATGTAGAATTTTGGCTATATCATTTGGCCTTGAATGTCCATCCATCCATCCATCCATCCATCCATGCATTTTCTTCTGTTTATTCCTGTTAAAGTTTGTGGGGGGGCTGCAGCCTATCCCAGCAGCTATGGGGGAGAGGTGGGGTTCACCCTGGACAGGTCGCCAGTCCATCACAGGGCCAACACATAGAGACAGACAACCATTCACTCTCACAGTCACACCTACGGTCAATTTAAAGTATCCATAGTACTTTCTTTTTGCTGAAATAGCTGTATTGTATGAAAAAAGAGACCTTAGAAGCAGAGAAATAATGTGTGAACAATTAATTTGTGACCATTAGAAATAGTATTGCAACATTCCATCTAACAAAATCAAAATATAACTTGTGTGTCTGCCCCCTGGCACCTCCACCCCAACACTTGGTTTACTCAAAATTGTCTGGTAGTTTCTGAGGAATTCTGCAAACAGACAGACAAATAGCACCAAAAACAAAATGGAAAACAAAATGGTGAGGGTAATTAACCTTGAGCGCATGTCACAGTTTGATCAATTGCTCCCACTTTCATATGGCGTGTGATCCTAGCAAGTCTAATGAACTGTATCAAATGAAATGGACAACTTCAGAGGGAAAGTTTCAGGAACGAAGATCACATTATTTAAATCAAGTTAAAGTGCAGACAAACAGGCAGATCTGTCAGTGGCAATCAGCTCACCAATCACACTTTGATCTCAACTGAACAGCATTGCGATTAAAACCTGGCTCTGACACAAGCACTGCTAGAGATATCAATACATTTCACTATGAGACCTCATTTCCCTGCAATGTAAAGTTGCCTTCACAGCAGTGCTGATTTAGATATGAAAGTGCATTGTGATCCATTATGTTGTCAGATTAATAACTTTTCAGATGTGGGTTTACCCCTCGTGATTATGTTTGTGAGCTACAGTTCTACAGAAGCTGGACTGGAGCCAGAGCAAATTGGATTACGTCTCCCAGTGTTCCCTCAAGTGTTTTATTATCCCGTAGGCATAATGTGATTACTTGCTGATGCCCTTTGTTCAGCACACTATTATCCTGATGCTGTGTCCATGAGTTCATTAACGCCACATTATGACTTGTTATACACAAGCACAGTGGCGAGGCCGCTGAGCTGGTCCTGTGTGAGTCATTCATGTTGTGTTCAGGCTGGATAAGTGCTGACTGCATGTGGGCTGCACGTTAAGTTTCTCTAAGTGGCCCCAAAAGGAATAATGGATTGTACATACATGATATTACATCAACTGTATGTAGTCAATAATAATGTGAGAATTGACATCATTTCCTCTCTCATTTTAGACATTTATCTTTGCGTCATTGTCCCTGAATAACACTGTGTAGTGGGTTTCACACATGACCCTGTTTCTACAGAAGCTTTTGTCTCTGTATTAGAGCCTGACGCAGGCCACTTTTTCCTGCCTGAGAATGACTCAAAACTGACAGGTATTCAGTTTTTTAAATCAACACAAAAGGCCAAGTAAAAATGATGGGTCAAGCTAATGTTGTTACCATGGTTACAGACTTACAATGGCATTGTGATGCATCTTCTTAAATAACCATCAAAAGGTGTTGATTGATGTCGTAGACAGTTTTAACACACAGTCACACACGCATTACAGTGTAAATGTTGGTTTCACCATTGTTAACCTGAATTATCTGAAACCAATGCAAGCCCTAAGCCAGTTGTGTGAAGCCACCCTAGCTGAGGATAATTTTGTAATGTTTGTCAGAACATGATCCAACTTTGATTCATGGAGCCCTAGTGATACTGGGTCAGGCAGTCAGGCTCTCGTCTATATGTGCATCTGCAACAGGGACCAATGCTGTTGCTACAGCAGAATAACTCCTGGTAAATCGTGAACACCTCTGGACTCCATATTACTCACTGCAAATAGTGTTCAGTGTTGGTTCAGTTGTCTCTGTGGAATGCCTACTGTATTTCTATGGCTCCACACTGGCAACAGCCATAGCCACATTCTTTTTTCAAGTTGTCTGTATGTTCTGTTTTCATAACTTTATTACTTTGATCACACAAATTATGATTCTTATAATCATGCCAAAAGATGATATTCTATAGTCCAAGGTCAAGTGTAAATTTCTTTGTGATTTTGTAATTTTCTGCAAAACTATATTCCCACCATTCAACATACATGTACAACATATTATGAGTCAGGACACACCTGGATTGAAACTGTAACTGGTTCTTTATACAGGTCAACATTTTATAATTGTTATGCCAGAAATCCTCCGCATTTCGAATAACTCATTTAATATTTATTAATAATTTAATATATTTGTTGGGATGAAAACTTGTGGAACAAATACAAAATTCCATGTGAGTAAAAAAACAACAACAACCTTTTCATTTTCATTCATCTCATTACAACAGTACTGTGCCAGAGGTAAAATATATGTTCAGGTTTAATTTTAGTTTGTGAAATCAGGAACTTTATAAAGGACTCAAAGGGGAAATTCATGTGAAATTTGATTTTAAAGCTCTAGCCTGTAAATATCAATTTCATGATGATATCTATTCAAGGATAATCTTTATTCCATTGGTGACACGAAGCGACAGACACATGGTACAAACTACTGACACTAGTGTCTTGTCAGTAGATGCAAAACATATCCCCTCCTTTGGGAGCTTTTCTCCAGGGAGCTGCATATTCATCTCACAGCTAGGTTAGACAGGATGCAATTGATAGGATCTATGAAGGGCCACATGAAGACAAGATGCCTCCTTCCTTTTAACGCCTGAATAAAGATTTTCCTGCTGTGATAAAAGCAAGATTTTGCAGCAGACGTGCCATCAGCAATGGAGACAGGCTGACAATCTAGTGTGTGTAATCGCTGAGCTCTACATTGTCCTCTCTGCTTTTCATATTTCTTACATTTGTGACTGAGGTTTATGCAAAGTAGTTGATGCCTCTTATCATTAAGATGTCAGTGTGCATCATATGAAAGACAGGGCTAGAACTGCAGAGATGAGGGTTATTCAGAATGTGTAAGGTCAGTGCTTTGCAGGGTTTTTTTCATAGGCAGTCAATTTTAAGTGCAAACAAGCCTCCCAACTGAGCACACAATAACCCCATCATCACATATTGCAAGTGCAAATAGCTGCAAATGTAAAATTAATCCATGAAGACTGGCATGCCTGTGCCCCGAGGCCCTTTCATAATGGAGAAGTTTTATTATCTGATCTGAACATGGCTGATGACGGTGCACAGAGTGGCAGCAATAATGGCTGCTATTCTAAGAGAATAGACTGTTCATGCCTTGAAAATGACCAAGTATAATGTAAGGAGCTGCTGCTGCAAAGTGTGAGCAGTTGGGTGTGAGTTTAATGTGAATGGACAGTGCAAATACCATATAAATAGTGAAATTTCCATTTAATTTACGCATTGTTGTAGCAGGCAAACTTTTGTGTTGTTGTTTTAACAGCTTTCTACCTGTTCCATATATCTAATATAATAAATAATGCCTCTCTTCCACCCTGGAAACATTTTATTTGTTGTTTTTTATGAGAGAAATGTATAATGTGTAGGGCTGAGCAATATGAAAAAAGATCATATTTTGACTCACTGCTACAGTATATGACTCATGAATGGGAATGATGGTAATCTTTGCATTTCATTTTCACACTGAAAAAAGGTTGTGTGATTTCTTTCTTGAGTAATGTTAATCAGAACCTGCAGCTCTGGAGAATTCGATTGCAGCTGTCCATACTGACATATGGGTACTATTTTGATAAATTATGCAACATTGATCTAATTGTCATCACTACTCTGTTCTCTTTCCCTGGCAGGTGATGAATGTAAATCTATCCGAGGGAGACAAGGTGGTGTTTGAAGATGTAGGACACAGGGAGAACACCATGTTGGCCAATGAGTCCATCCTGATAAGAGGGTTGGTGGTACGAAGCCATAGTAACCAGATTTCTATCCGCATCCACAGCCAGAGTCCTCAGGCCAGATCCATCCTGCTGCGTTACCAAGGTAGGCCTGGATTAAGAGTTGTAATGTTGAGACGATACTTAAGTCAGTATTTAATATCATCTGTGATCCCATAAGGCCATGGTATATTTCCTTGAAAAGATGAGTATCACAAGACTAGATAGGTTGACCTAACTCCTGCTTTGAGTAGGACTTGCATTTTCATCCCTTGTCCTGCATCCCACATGCACAAGACAAGCAGTATGCATTTTGACTATCTCTCGAGGACTACCTGGAGCAGTGCATTGGGTGGACCTCTTCCAGCTTAAACGAACAAATAAGCCTTATCTTTTTAGCTGCCTCATCATGACATGTTTGTCAGACATACTTAATAAAGCATATAAACATGGTCTGCAGGTTTAAGACCTTGAATTAAGTTTACATCTTCTGGAATGGAACTGGCTAACAAGAAACCATCAGGTGCCAAAGGACTGACATAATAAAGCATAAACATCAGCGCCAAAGATGATGACATTAATAATATGTTGGTAGATGTGATGTTACCACAGTAACACAGCAATCTAAAGACATGTTTCAGGCTTAATGTCACTGAATGTGTTTTGACGTAACATTCACCATGATGAAATGAGCTGCTTTGTTTGATAAATGTAACCTGATGGTGCTGTGTTCTTTAGCAGCCAACATTTCCAAACGCAAACTCAATTTTATATCCTATATGTTATGAGCTAAGGCCAAAAGTAGTATTTTTTTAATCCTTTATTTCATCTGCAGACTGTCAACCCTTTATGAATATATTGTGTCCATAAATCTATGATGAGTTAATATTATAATCTGCAGTTCCATGTATCAGTGCAAAGGTGAAACGCAAAAACAATCCTCCTCACTTTCGTATTGAAGAACAATGCCATGAAATTGTGACGATAATAACAGCTCATTACAACAGGGCAACCCTTTTGGTCTTCCAAGCATCAGCAAACCAGGTGCTCCCATGGAGTGAGGCTTTACCAGCCTCACTCCATGGGAGAGGAGAAGCTTTAGGCAGCACCTCCTACTGCTGCTGGTCCCATCCCTAAAGTCAGCCTCCCATCAGCACCAACACGTCCTGCTGCACTGCCGTCCTGTGAGTTACAAGGAGACCTACAAAGTTACTAATCCATGTCCACCAGACCTGGTTTGTGCCTGAGCACTGTAAGATTTTGTGGGGCAGGAGCCTGCATCGACATCTCAAATGTCGAAAAACAGAGGCAGTTAGATGTCACTCACTCCTCCCTCTGGCTTGCTGTGTAAACTCTCTGCAAAAGAGTGACAAATCTCTGGAGTGTCATCTCCAACTCTTGCCATGTTTTCATTGACACACAATTACTACTGTGTTTGACTGTCATTAATTTCTCTTAATACTGGACAGTATGATACACACAAAGCCTCAATGATTTTTCAGAGATGAAACAGTCATACTCACAACCTCTCATAAGCTCCAAGTCCATTGCTCCTTCTCAAAACATCTTACAAATACACACACACACACACACACACACACACACACACACACACACACACACATATATATGTGTATATATATATTTTTTATTCTTTATTTAAAGAAATAGCAAAATAAGCAAGGGGTGGGATGGCTCAGAGGTAGAGTGGCCATCTAGCAACCAAAGGGCTGCTGGTTAGATCCTCATTTTCCCAAGATAACATGTATGTAAAAACATTTGTAAAAGTTCCAAAATATCTCCAAGAGTTAATCCTTCATTTCATATTGACAGCAGAAGAGGAATGAGGCGGACTCATTCAGCTAACAAATCGATGAAGGCTTTGGAAAACTTGTGAAGGTGTTCTAACAGTCCCAGGAGGCAGTGTCCGCTCTAGTCCTACTGGTCCCCTGAAATTTTCCTTGATATCTCCTCATTTATCCCTGTTTCACTTGATTATAGGCCAAAGCGCAGATGGCATGTGCAAAAATCTCCCCTGTCAAATATTGGCATCAACATCATTATGGACTACTTAAAAGCAACCTGTGTGGTGTTTCCTTGTCTCTACTGCTGGCCAATAGGGAGTGCAACAGCAAATACGTTTTGATTGTGGTCTGTGTCTGCCCTCTAGGATGTGAGCCAGCTCTGGACGTGCAGAGCTGTCCACCAATCCACTCCATTTTCCCTCCCCCACTTCAAATTTACATATTTTGAGAGATTCAACTCATATCTGTGAGACCAAAGAAAAGATTTTTCTTCTGCATCCATGTTGGTACTGTTAGATATGTGCTGCGTATTACAGTACTTTTCATGTTCTGCTGTGTAGCAGTCATATTAAGTTACTGCTGATGGAGACCCAATATAGTTATATCGTGTGATGCAATGGGGCAGAATTTGTGAATATTCTCAGTCATCCAGGTCATCGTAATTCTCAAAAATGGTCAATATGGCAACTAGACTCACCTCTTGTAAGTGAAGACGTTTTGCCTCTCATCCAAGAAGCTTCTTCAGTTCTAAAATTCTGGTGGGGAGTATCAGGTATATAACCACCCAGGTGACACCGAACGACCCTATTGTTCTGGCCTTACGACCACTTGTTTTTGCCACCACCCCCCTGGGCGGTTACATACCTGATACTCCCCACCAGAATTTTAGAAGCTTCTTTGATGAGAGGCGGAACGTCTTCACTTACAAGAGGTGAGTCCAGTTGCCTAGATTGATCATTTTGGAGAAGAACAATGGGGCACTTTCATCATCTGTCCTATAGAATGAAAATTTTCCATCTGGATCCAGTCTTGTTGTTTGTTCCAGGTGTTGTCAGCAATTTCAGAAAAAAATAGTACCCAGTTGTACCTTTAAGGGTCTAAAGGCTTGTCACTGGGGCGGTACCCTCAAAGGTACTGCTATTGTACCCTCAACAGGGGGTACATACTTGTACCATTGTTGTTTGTACCTTATAAAGACCAGAATTGTACCTCTGGTGACAGTCTTGTACCCTCTTAGAAATGTTTAAATAAGAGAGTAAAGGGTCTTGTCTATCCATTTTCTTCCGCTTATCCTGTTAAGGGTCACGGGGGGGCTGGAGCCTTTCCCAGCAGTTTTCGGGCAAGAGGCAGGGTTCACCCTGGACAGGTTGCCAGTCCATCGCAGGGCCAACACATATAGACAGACAACCATTCACACTCACAGTCATACCTATGGTCAATTTAGAGTATTCAATCAGCCTCGTCCCCTCTTGATGTCTTTGGACTGTGGGAAGAAGCCGGAGTACCTGGAGAGAACCCACACAGGCACAGGGAGAACATGGAGACTCCACACAGAAAGATCCTGTGCCCAAGTCAGGACTCAAACCTGGAACATTCGTGCTGTGAGGTGACAGTGCTGACCACTGCAACACTGTGCCGCCTTAGAGACAAAAGGACCCTTTCCAAAGAGTACTAAATTGATTTTTAGCCTCAGCAAGGAAGCCCAGACTGTCCTCCAGCTCTTACGGGCGAATCTCAATGCGTTCACAGGCCAGCCAAGAGATGTAATCCTTCCAGTGCGTCCTGAGTCGGCCCGAGGCCTCCTCTCAGTTGGACATGCCTGGAAGACCTCCTGAAGGAAGCATCCAGGAGGCATCCTCACCAGATGCCCGAACCACCTCAACTGACTCCTCTCAACATGAAGGAGCAGCGGCTCTACTCTAATTTAAAACAAAAAATGTAAACTATATTAATATACGTTGCATTTTTTTAAAATTAAATGCACAAATCCACTTCCAAGCATTTTTTTTGCTCAAAAATACTTAACCATAACCATTTCTTTAAATAAATCCACTTTGAACCTTTTACCTTCAAATTACATTGTTTTATCATTTTTTTCTTTCCCTGTTGTCATCTTCTGAAAGTGTACCCTAAAATCATCAATGAAGAGTACATATATGTACCATTTACTACATCAGAACATAAATGTACTTTTCAGGTCCTTAATTGAATTGTCCCCAATTCCATCAATCAAATGTCCCCAATTCAAGTGCTGATTATAAAGCAGAACAGCTGCGCATGTGATTTTTTTTTTTTTTTTTTGCTGAAAATATAAACTTTGTTCTTTCTTTTGATTTTTTTTTGTAATCATATAGCACAGCATCAAATTTTGGGGGTCAGAGCAAAATTGTTCAAAAATGCTGGTGGCTTACAGATTTACAAAGACAAAACAAAACAAAGCACTGGTGAGTAAAGAGTGAAGTTTATTTAGTCTAGCAACTCCTGAAACCAAGGCTTGTTTCTGATAAAGGCCAGCTCCTCTCTGTTGCTGAGCTGAATACAGTTGCGGGTAGTATTTAATCATTGGTTGAAAGCTGAGATTAAATCAGGCCACATCAAGAATGAAACACCTATCTGTGGGTTGGGAGAACACAGGTACAGATTGAAAGTATGTTTGTGCTCTTTTAGTGCATTTGTCTTCTCTGTTTGTGTGTGTTTGTAAAACGACGGATTTTTTAAGCGTGAATGAAGGCAACACAACTCAATACAACCTTGAATCTCTCTCTCACTTGTTGGTTTATTCAATTTTCTTCTTCCCTTTGAGACAATCTGTTCTTTGCTTGCTAGAAGCTGGATCAGCAAGAAAACAACAGCCCATAACTCACACAAACAGACACACACGCACACACACACAAACACACACACACACACACACACACACACACACACACTTTACTCTGAACTGATAGAGACAGAGCAGTGGTGTGGTGCTTGAAAGTTTGTTATTTTCAACCCCCTCATCAGGATTGTTTGGATATTTACATTCCAGTTGTTTCTGATTCTTCTAAAATAAACGGAAAGACCTTTAGCAGGTCACACAATGTCCTTCCTAAAAACTTTTTAATCACTGACTTGAGACACACTGAATAAATGTTTTCATTGATCGTACTGTATCTGGCAAGCTCAGTTTTAATTTAATTTAGTCCTTAAAATCAGCTGACCAATTAAGTCTCTTTCTAGCCTGAATGCTTGACCCGCTCTTTAAATTTGACAAACATTTAGGCCGATGGTCAGTCATATTGTACACATTCAGATAGTCTTATTTTTGATGCAGCCAACATCTGTTTTACTCATCTCAGTTACTAAGCTACTTCATGGTGGCAGACTACTTCATCATTGAGCCCTACAATCAGACAATAGAAGTATTGAAAAAGAGGCTGAAACAATCACATGGTCATCCTCAAAGAGTTATTATACAACTACAGTCTATTATTTATTCATTTGTTTCTTTGGTTTTTCAAGTTGCATTCAAGAAAACAGGTAGACGTGGCTTACACCAGGGTTGAAAGATGTGTGTGTACACTGTTATGAAACATATTTTTTTAATGTTAGAGAAATGGTCTTTCTTTAAATTCTGTTACAATCATAAAGCTTTCATCTTCTAACTAAGAACTTGAGAATGAACCTGAAAGTAAAGACTGAACTACTAAAATGCAAAGAGCAAAGAGTTCCAGGTGCAAGGGAAATAGAGTTTGGCCCAAATGTGATGTCATGACTTTTCCCTCTTGTTGGAATAGTTAATCTTCTTCTGGCATTTTTAGTAGTTTGCTAGTAGCATCAGTATGATATCAGTTATTGAACCTCCAACCAAATACACATATAAATGTGACAGTAACATTTCAGTATATCAGCTATGGATATTATTTATTATTATAAAATGTTCATCCTTTGTTATCCTCTGTATAAAGTCATTGTGGTGTTTGGGTATACATTGTGTATAGCTTCACACAATTAATAATACAAAGAGATTGATTATGCAGCTTGTCCCTGAATGGCTGATAATTAAGCATACTGGCGAAGAGAGTGGGAAGATTGGCCAGGGGAAGTTGTATTCATGTGAGAAATGACACAGTGATGCAAGCATGTTCCCAGCAGCCTGTGTTCAACCTTCAGTACAAACACATATCCATGTGCCTGTCATTCTCTTCCTCTGCTGCTTGGCCAGCACTTTCCTTTCTCTGCCTGGGAACAATATGTGGTTCCAGTAACTCAGCATGATGAATCCTATCTCGGCCAGCACACGTGCTGCTTCCCTGCTCAAGTGATTTTGCAATCCAAAAACACTGAAGGCACTGATCACCAGCCTTGTTTTTCAGTAATTCACACAAAAAGCCAGAGAAAAATGTCTGGCTCCTGGATGAATTTAAAAAGCGACGCACAAACTATATTTTACTCGTCTTTATGTGCAAAGGTGTGTTGGATTGTCTTGCCCTGCATGCATCAGACCGAAGTGTCATTGCACCTGTAATTCAAAAGATTGATTGAAGTGTTTTAAACATTCACCGCCTCTACAGTCATCATCCAAAATCCTAAAACAAAACCCTCCAATTTATTTAGCATTCAGCTGCTCACCTGTTCACCCCTACAGTACCTGACTGAGCTGCTTCATCTGCACCCTCCGGTAAGCTAGTTCTACTGACAGGTGTTCAAAATATTAAGAACACCTCTCAGTATAGCCCAATACCGTTCAACAGCACCAGTAATTACCGTCTCAAAAACGACCATTAAAATAAATCAACACTACCAATTTCCATCCATCTGGAATTAGATATTATACCAGCGAGAAGCAAGTATTGTAGAATAATAACTTTTACTGTTATGACCGACAATATTATTATCAGATTTAGCATTGTATTATTGAATGTGATTGCCCTGTCTCTTCACTGAATTAGTCAGTCGAGTGAAATGGAATCACATTGAGAGATTGTATTTTGAAACCTGGAACCTGTTTCCCTTCTTTCAGGCTAAAAATGATTAATAAAGGAAAACATATTGCAATTTGTCAGATAATCGATAAAAACAGCATAACAGCAGATCAAAAATGGAATGAAAAACATGTAACTAAAAATCAAGCTATGATCTTGAGGGTTTTTTTGTTTGTTTTTCCAAAAACCCTTATTTTGTCTAGGACCAGATATACTTCAATATACTGCATTTAGAAGCCATCGTCAGCTAACCTCAGTTATAACAATCCAAAGGATGGAGACCATGTAAATTCATGCTTTATACTAATATAAACCATTGACATGCTGACAAATTAATTTAAAATGAGCATGTATCTAATATTCTTTTAGTTATTATGAAGATGTAATTGCAACGGGATTTGCCCATTAATTAATAAGGGGGGGGGGGTTACAATTGATTTTCGCTTCCCAGCGTTAAATTACTGCCATATCAGAAATGAGCATGTAAAACAGCAGGCACAAATATATTGGGCATTCACTTGATGCCATCAAGCATGAAAAGACATGGGGTGATTGTTTCAGTGACAATTACATTGTTCTGCTGCAGAGGGAAGACAACACTGAACTGTGTGGATCTCATTACTCAGTTCTGGCTTTTCTCTGTATATTCATGCTCCTCTCCAAGTACAACAGGAGTCCACTTTCATGAATTTGGTAATACTTTATCCAAAAGGTATATTTTGACATTTAAGCACTCAAAAAAATAGGTTCCCGAAGGTCACACTGATTTGTTTTTAACAACTTAATTTATAAGTTTTACAGATAAAAAAAAAATTATGTCAGCATTTTTCCAATATATTGAACAACAGAGAAAACAGATTTAAAAAATTGAAAACAGGAAAAAAATAATGGTAACCAATTGAAGTCCTCAAGTTATCAATCTTAGGAAATAAGAAAACATAAATGCAAGTATTGGACAAAGAAAAAGTAAACAAAAACACAGTAATTGACAATAATAGTAGAAGTACCATACATTGCTACGCCAAGCACAGGCTCTCTCTGGTTTATGAATGATTCTAAACAGATATGCTCCACATCTAGACTCCATTGGCATGGGCGGCATGGCTCAGGGGTAGAATGGCAGCAACCGAAGGGTCGCTGGTTCGATCCTCGACCCCGGTGACCATGTCGAAGTGTCCTTGGGCAAGATACTGAACCCATAATTGCTCCTGATGAGTAGGTTGGCGCCTTGCATGGTAGCCTCCACCATCAGTGTGTGTGTGAATGGGTGAATGAGATGACACTGTAAAGCGCTTTGAGTGCCGCTAAGGTAGAAAAGCGCTATATAAAATTGAGTCCATTTACCATTTTAAGGGAAGAAGTACAATTTTACAGCTCTTACATGCAATAGAAACAGTTCCCATAATTCATAAGACTTTGAGCCTCTGAGTGTATGTCTTATTTTTTTCTAAATATAGGAACTGCATATGATCCCTGGTCCCCTGAACATAAACTGGTGGTGTTTCTGGCTTCCATTTCAGCAGAATAAGGTGTCTAACTATTAAGGAAGCAAAAGCTACTAAGTTGTGTTTTTATATAGGTAAGGATATATTTTTTGGGACACCAAAAATTCCCATTAGAGTAGAGGATTTAAATGGTGTTCCAAAAACCTGCATAAAGGTCTCAAATATAGAGTTCCAATAGAGAGAGTCTGACAAGTCCAAAAATTATTAATAGAGTGCCTACATGTGATGTACATCTGTTGCAATTATGGTCTAAATCTGGATAAATCTTTGAGATCTTTTCATTTGAATAATGAAGACACCACTTTGAATTGTATTAACCCATTTTAGGAGCACATAAAGGATTAATGGGCTTGGACAAGAATGGAACTCCATTCACCCTCTTGGTAATAAAACCCCACCGGGTCATTCACCCAAAATTTGTATCAAGCAAAGGACATGTAATTAGTAAGATTATATAATATACTCCAGATATAACTCCCTAATTCTTTGGTTCAATCTGCAAATGTCATATAGGGTAGAATCCTCAGGTGCCTGTGAAAATTGGGGTGCTTTATTATGTACAAAATTGCAGATTTGCAGCTACAGATAGAAGTGTGATGATGGTAGATGTCATTTTTTAAGATATCCCATTAATTAAATCGAAATCTATTAATTTAACCAAAAGTTGCCAACAGCTGCAAGTTAAATTTTTTTCGAATATATCCAGATTCTTTAAGAATAATAAACTAATAGGTTATTATGGAACTGCATGACCGGAAGTGGAAGGACTGAACAGAATAAAGGTGCCAGTGAGTCTCTTTTGCAATACAATGATACTATCTTTACAACAGAACAAGGGCCCATCACTTAATGAGATCTTTCTTGTACATTCTAATAGAGGTGTAAAGTTATAAAAATGCTCCAAAACTGACAAAGTGTGAGGGAGAAAAGTACTTGAGATATAACAGAGGAGATCATCTGCATATAGTGATACCTTCAACTCCTGCCCACATTGTTCATTGCTCATGGTGCAGTGCTGTACATTTCCATGATAATCCATACCCTCTTTTGCTTTAAGCCACACTCACTCCCTGATTAAACACCATCACTCCAAGTACAGAGATGGATACAGAAAATTTAGGTGGTTGTGTAGATATAGGCAACTGTGTACTCATCCCTCGTGAACAAGCTGAGAGTTGGTAAAGCTAAATGTGCTATGTAGTCACATTCATTTGAGATGATTTCCTGCATTTTGATTGGCTGTAGTTTTCAGATGCAAGATAATCTTATATCCTATATAAGCAGGGACATCTGTTATCACAGGGTTGTATATCAAACTGCACTACACATATAGAGTAGGCAATGCAGTTTGATTGACAACCCCTGTTTCCGACAGGCTGTCCTGTCATCATACAGCCAATCGCTTGATGCACAAAGTCACTGCAAAAAATTTCATGTGGGTTTTGATGGAACATCGTGGACAACTTGAAACTAATGCAAAAAATGGAAATACAGTTACAGCAAACACTAAGAAGCAATGGGTGAAGCCACTGCAAGGAAGTGGATTTGAGTTACTCAACACACAGCAGCCATTCACTACTTAGTTTATTTAATATGCAGATCCCATTTGCTGGGATATTAGGCACTCTTCCTGGGGTGCACACTGTAAAAAACAGTTTTGTTAAATTCTCTTAAAAAAAAAGAGAATTGAATTGTGTACATCCCTCCTAAACAATGACATTTTTCCTTGAAAGTTGAGCTGAGATCAGGGACCCTTAAAAATGTATTTCTTTTTTTTTGTTGGATAACATAAATATTTATCTCACCTCTTTTTTGAGTCTCATCTTCAACAAACAGAACTAGAAACAAATCTCTCTGGTGGAACATGTTGGAACATGTATAAGATAACAAATGTCAGTATCAAAGGCAATCTGAATGTAGCTCTGTTACCTCTGGATCTATTTTTATAACTCACATCCACATGGAGTTGCTGTTCCTAAAAGCTTTGCTTAATACACCATCCACAGCCCAGCCCTCTCTGACACTGGAGAGGTTTTGACATTGTGTGAAATTTAATCTCGTCACTGACGGATATGTCCCACACACAGTGTCTTGTCCTGCACAAGCCTGTCACGCCCAATTATTCTCAATGAGCTCTGATGAGCGAGGCGTAGATGAATCCCCTCTCTGTCAGTTTCTTTATTGATGTCCAGGCACTGAGGAAGATGTATCTATTTTTCATCAGTCCATGTAAAATGTAGGACTGCTAACAGACAATTTGTCTCTGTTAGTGAGAGGAAATTTCACAGCACTATAAATATAGAACATCTGCAGGGCTGTCATGATGCAGGACAGTAAACTGAAGGAGTACAACCTTTATCTAACTTTTGATTCTTTTGTCATTCAAATGATGCAAATCCTGATTAAATTAAATGCATCAAGAAAAAAGTCCACGATATACTGCCTGTACCACATGTCACTGAGGTCCAACCATCACAGTCAAGACCATCCACTAAACTTGAAAGGCTCTTTAGTGCATACCTTATAAATAGTAATTTTGTTTTTTACATATGAGCCGTTGGCTGGGCTGCGATATAAAAATCAGCATCAGCCATTGAAAAAAAAAATCATATTAATCAACCACTGATCAGAGAGAACTTTTCATATTATAAGTTAATTAAATGTCTCAAAGGGTTAAAGACACAAACAATCAAATAAAGAAACCTAATTTATGTGGAAAAAATTGTTACATGAAAGCTTTTAACTGCAAAAATGATGAACACCACTGTTTAATTATCCCTTTTATTTTAGAGCAGGGATATTGTTTCAGTTCCTGACTAATTACAGAGAGGCTAGTGGTTTCCGCATATATTAACCTCAGTCATGGCGTTGTGCACTGGGTTCCCCCGTGAATGAAAATTATGTCCAAATTAAATACCTGAACGTGTAATTTGGACATTTTGTTTCCACTAGTGAGGAAGGCCTTTATATGGTCATTATATGAACACCAGCTTATGATTGAAAGTTTATCCAGCAGCTTGACTGGTAGCTGTAGAGCTATCTTCTTGTGGATCAAAGTGCTGCATTGACAAATTTTGACAATATAACATCACAATTGCAGTGATCCAGCCTCGAAGTGACAAAAGCATGGACTAGTTTTTCTGCATCTTTTTGAGACAGGATGTGTCTGATCTTAGCGATGTTATGTAAATGAAAGAAAGCAGTCCTAGAAATTTGCTTAATGTGGGGGTTAAAGGACAGATCCTAATTAAAAAGAACTTCTAGGGTTCTTACAGTAGTGCTGGGGGTCAATGACATCCAGGGTACCTATCTCAAAGATGTTTTGGGCTCAGAACAATAACTTCAGTTTTGTCAGAGTTTAATAAAAGGAAATTATGGGTCATCCATGTTTTTATTTCTTTTAGACAGGCCTCCAGTTTAGTCAGCTGATTTATTTAATGTGGATGCATTGATAAGTACAGCTGCGTATCGTCTGCATAGCAGTGAAAATTAATCAAGTGTTTCCTTATAATGTGACCTAGAGGAAGAAAGTATAGGGTGAAGGGGATTGGTCCAAGCACAGACCCTTGTGGAACACCATAAGTGACTGCAGTGGTTTCAGAGGGGTTATTATTAGTTGGTACGAACTGAGATCAACCTAGTAAATGACCTAAACCATTTAGTGCAGTTCCTTTAATGCCAATGACATGTTCCAGTCTCTGTAGAAGGATATGGTGGTCAATGGTATCAAAAGCTGCACTGAGACCTAATAAGACCAGCACAGAGACAAGTCCCTTATCTGATGCTAGGAGGAGGTCATTGGTAACTTTGACTCGTGCTGTTTCTGTGCTATGATGAATCCTGAAACCTGACTGGAAATCCTCTAATAAGCTGTTGCTGTGGAGAAAGTCACAGAGTTGTTTAGCAACTGCTTTCTCCAGAATTTTGGAGAGAAAAGGAAGATTTGATATTGGTCTGTAGTTGGCCAAAACTTCTGGATCCAGGGTTGCTTTTTTGAGAAGGGGTTTATTTACTGCTACTACTGTGGGACATAACCAGTTAACAGCGACATATTGATCATGTCCAAGAGAGAGGTTCAAACTAGGGGTCAAGAGTCTTTAAGCAGCATAGCTGGGATGTGGTCCAGAAGACCGGTGGACGGTTTAGAGGAGGAAATTATTGCACTAAGCTCATGAAGGCTAATCAGAGAAAAACTATCAAAGTGTATGTCTGGTCCTACAGCTGCCTCTAAGGCTTCTGAGGTTATAGGTGCCATGTTGTCAGCTGATGGCAGGAGGAGATGAATTTTCTCTCTAATAAGGACATTTTTGTCATTAATCATGTCATCTTTGCTGCCCAGGGAAACAGGAATGCTAGGTTCAGAAGAGCTGTGGCTCTCTGTCAGTCTGGCTACAATACTAAAGAGGAACCTGGGGTTGTTCTTCTGCTCCTCGCTTAGTGCTGAGTAGTAGGCTGCTCTAGTTTTACGAAGGGCTTTCTTATAGGTTTTAAGGCTATCTTGCCAGAGTGCATGTGACTCCTCCACTTTGGAGGAGTGCCATATTCTCTCCAGTTTCTGGGTTTTTTGTTTAAGCTGTCTGGTTTCGGAATTGTACCAAGGTGCTTGTTTCCTTGGATTTATAGTTTTCTTTTTTAGTAGGGTAATTGAGTCCAAAGTTGTTGTTAAGGTGCCTGCTGCACTGTCAATAAAATGATCAATTTGGGAGGGACTAAGGTTGACAACACAATCTTCTGTTATAATGGGACATGACACTGAATTTAGCACCAATGGAATCACTTCCTTAAATCTAAATAAAAGTCTATGCAGCCTGCCATCATCAAATGATGTGAAAGTATTTGTTTTCACTAAAAAAGCCTTATCATTTTCTTTACGTACAGGACAGTGTGACTATCTATGAAAAATACAACTAAGTAGCCACTCTTTCAATGTTAGCATGACTATTCCAGTTCTACATAGTACACAAATGCAGAATCCTCTATAGTGCCATAAAGATATTAGTTTCAGAGTAGTGTGACTCACCTCAAAGCTTCCTTCATGGTCCCTGTCATGACAAAGCCCTAATGTTCTTTCATGGGCCTGTTGAGCAGCTGGCTGTCAGGGAGCTCTAGCTGCTACAAGGTGATTTATCTTGGGTGGGAGGTCTAGCACTTCATAGCATGTTGGGTTAATTGAAAGAGAAACGGCAGGGTGATCCTGCTATAACAACATGTCCTCATCCACAAGCCTTCACTGAGCCGATAGCCTGCTGCAGTAAAGCATAACTAAAATGGATTGTGGGGGAAGGGGTTGGGGGTTGGTGGCGCTGTATGTTGGAAGCCCACTCTTTGGCTCATTGACTCTTAAGCAGTGGGGGAGTAAAGACAAGTAGGGTGCTTTCAATGCAACATAGATTAGAAGACACACTGCCGGCAATTTGTATCTTCCCTCATTCTTTTCTCTTCACTTCATCCTCCACCATCTGTGGTCCTCTCCTTCAGAGTGATCTCTATGTGGGTGTTTCTGTGCCTTCATCCCTTCCTTCCTGCTGGCTATTTATCATAACTGATGGCCTCTTGAGAATGGAAAAAAGAGGGGCGCAGCCTCAGTGGATTCTCCTTCAAGCACATACTGTAGATACTGTCTCGGTGTCTCTCTTTGTTTTTCCTCTTCTGTCAGACGGCTCTCCCTGTGGAGCTCCGTGAAATTAGGCCACTGCAGAAAGAATCTGGAACAGTTAAACTAGCATGTGAGGAGAACATGTCTTTTGTTTGAAATCACCTCTGATATCACGGCAGCTCCTCCCTGAGTACATGTAGTTGCTCAGTAATTATTAATACAACTACTCCATAGCTGAGAAATGACTACTCTGTGATATTTTTCAGGATGTAAACCTGACTTTGAATGAAGTAAAATCCACTATATTGATGAGTCACTCTAACACACTTGAGCCCCTTTTCTCTTCTTTATTAAAGTTGGCATACAGTTATTTACCACATCAGGAGCTGCTATAATCCATCAAAAATGCACGTAAAACACTCTTTTATTAGACATTAAAGAGTGAGCAGTGAGTCTCACCAATTGTCATCTACTTGTGACATCACTGTCAGGTCACACAACTTTAATTTTAACATCTATGAAAGGCAGCTTGTTGCATGGTTGCATTGTTAAGAGAGCAAAGAAGATGTCTCAGACACTGACTATTGTTCTTCAGTTGTGGAAGATTTAAAGGCTCCATAGTGCGGAAATTTACATAACCCAGGAATCAATGTGTTTTCTTCCCTTATTATTTTCAGTAGTGCAGTAGAAAAGAAGTGTTCAGTTTCAGTCACAACCACTGACCTGTTTATCTGATGTTTTAAGGTTAACTAAAACCATTAGAAAGCATGATAATATGATATCACATCAGTTGTGTTACATGTACTTATTAACTTAACAAATATATCAATAATAATCATTATAATAATCACAATAATACTGATGACAGTAATGGATTGCAGCATTTTTCAAAATCAAGTAGCAAAGTGGTTTACAGACAATTAAGGTAAATAAAATCAAGAACATATAATAAAAACAAAATTAAAAATACCCAACAATTATGAAAAAGCCATACACTTAAAGTGAGATTTAAGAAGAGATTTAATGCCACAATGTGAATAAAGAGTTTGCCTCTCTGAGGACATGTTTCCACTGACTCATTTCGGCTCAGGTTGGGTGGGATGGGGTCCGGATGGCTCGGCACGGTGCATTTTCACTATCACTGGGTGCCACATCAGCGTGGGTGGACTCACTGACCAAGAGTTCTCCAGCCTAATTTGTGTGCGACACAACAACAACAATGGACTACATGGCGGCAGCGTTATGCCTGCTGCTCGGTCTGTGGGTTTTGCTTAAACCAAAAGTAAGGTAGGACAGACAGGCAAGGCTTCAAGTGGTGAAATGCGCCCTGAAATCCCTAGGAAGGGAGTTCCACAGCTGGGGGCTAAACAAAGGTCAATGACTGACTACATTGGTAAAGCACAGAGGAGAAACGAAGAATATTATAATGTGTAAACCTGCATATACTGTTCTAACCTGATTACTGAGAATCTCTATAATCATGCAGCACAACAGTTATCTCATTTTTCCCTGACTTTGCAGCCATAGCTGACTGACTTTTACTGTACCGACAGAAGATGCTGCTATATGATGTTTGTGTTTGTACCTTTATTAAAACATGAAGACTGGCTGAATTGAACACATTTCTCTGACTTCCTGCTTGACATAGTGTCACAGTTGAAATGTCATTATCACGGACTTCCTAACACCCTTACCGCTGTCACCAGATCCAGTTCTTGGACTGACAGACCGATGAGTGGGGTTTGTATCTGTACATTGGCAGTTTTAGATGGATGAACAGAGATTTTATTGCACAGATACATTAGTTGTTATTGACACAAATATGTGCTCATAGAGAGCAGAGGAGAGAAGGAGGGACAGTACTCAAGAGCAAAATGCAGTTTTATAGATATTAAATGGGAATTCAGGTTTCATTACAGTATGACACATTCAGAAGTTTTTATAATTGAGCTGCCAAAAAAAGAAAGATGGAATAGTTTTGTGACTGTGTCCATGTTAAATTTAATCATTTTTTCTTCATAATTTCATCTAATACCTCATGTGAAGACATTATGAATGTGTTAATATGCAATTTGAGCTCCCTTCTCTTCATTTTTTTCCCCCTTCTACACCAAAGACATTATCTTGAGTTCATTACATGAAAAAAGATTGTAATCTTGTTGGACTTACTTCCTTATTTTTAGCAAAGGCACCAGTTCTGACATCTCAACACTTTCTCGATGAGAACGATATTATCATAACTTGTCGAACTGATTATCAGATCAATGAAAATGAAATATGAGTTTTAATAAAAAAAAGTAGTGTTCTGCATGTGGGATCAAAATAAATAGGCTGAAAAGTGTATTAGTGTTTTATAGTTTTTTTTTACTGTAGTTTATTATAGTTTCTTCTATTTATTGCTCTGTAATTTTTCTGCTGCTACTTCTCTTTTTCTGCTGCTGTAACAGTGCCAATTTCCCCACTGTGGGACAAATAAAGGGTTATCTTAGCTTATCTTATCTTAAAAGCTTTTGCTGAAGCCAGCAAAAACAAGTCTGTCAGAGTTTAAGTTACTTATTAAATGCTGATTATAGTTGTCAGAAAAGAAGATACTGATGTGCAATCATTGATAATGACCATCAATTATACTTCGGAACAAAAGTCTGGTGTTTGTTGGATCCATCCATCCACTGCTCTAACCTGCCACCTTTCCTCCTGATGAGTACTTTCATACGATATACTGAGGTCATTACATATAAGAACTGAGAAGAGTTCATGGATACTACCAGATACAGAGACACATTACTTAACAAAACACAAAGTCCACAACACTCCCAAGATACTTAATAGGGCAAATGAGAGTATGAAAGAAAAACTGTGTGCCCAAGCTTTTTGATACTTGAAAGTGAATCACACACAAAGGGCACACCATTGAGAAGCAAAATCTCAACAATGGCTGGGTTTCATCAGTCAACATATCCTCATTTATTTACCTTTGGCACCCTCACAAGAATCCAGCTTCCATGACAAGTGTTGTCTGGAAGCACAAGTAAACTTGTTGAGATTGAGTAAGTCAACTACCATGGTTACTCCAAGCCATATCAACCACACTGAAATGCATGCGTTTCCACCATGACATCAATGAGCAACTTTTAAAAAGTTTTCAAAGAAGAGTTTGTGAATTGCCCAACCAGAATAAATGATGGCTGAGCAATAGATCTACATCTTAGCTATTTTTAATTAGTAGTGTTTGATTTTATTTATTTATTTTTATGTTCTTAGTCTATGTAGTTTTATGTTTTTCCTCAATGTCTCCTGTGTTTCCTCAGCAGGGGCCGTCAGCGCAGGGGGCTGTGATCGGCCCTGGCTTGGATGTCTCTGACTCAGGGTGAACATCTGCTTGGCCCTGTGGGGGGGTCTATGCCAGGGCCTCACTGCCGTGGGCCCCTTGCTGGTCTGTAGCTAGGTGGACGCCCAGGTGGAGGTATCCTGGGCTTGGGCCACGACAGCACCCAGTGCAGATGGCTTCCTGTGATGGTGTTTCCTGACTTGGCTCCTCTGTATGTGTATGTGCTTGTGTGTGTGCGGGTGCATATGTGTGTACGTTTGGGTGGCTTGGGGTTGCTTTAAACATGTAAAGCACTTTTTGCTACATTTTTAATGTATGAAAAGTTCTCTATAAATTAAGTTATTTTTATTATTATTATTATTATGTTACAAGTGTAGGTTATAACAAGACAATCAGAGTGACTAGCCGACAATCCACCGTGACTACAGACTACAAGTAGGTTCCATTAATATCCCTTACTCCTCCTCCACCTCCCACTTTCCTTTTTGCCCTCCAAGAGGAGTCCACTGTTATGTCATGCCAAAAGCAGAAAAGCTTAAAGCGCTTGCCAACACAATGACATATTGATTGCAAAATATCTGCATAATTGAGGTGAGAACAGGATTCATCTGTGAAGCAAACACTTCTCTAATGTGCATCTGATGCAGTATGTTTGTTAGTCGGTCAAGTTCCTGTCAGGTCATGGCCTCTGCTGAGCCACTTGACAGCTTCTCACAGGTGGTTGTGACCTCACTTTGCACTTCATCAGTTGTATGAGTGGGTGGTTTTAGGGGGTTGGTCAGGTGTAGCAGATGAATATTCTGATATTCAGCCAGGGTTTTGAGATGTCCTCTGCAGTCCTGAAGTAGTTGGTGCCATATAAAATTGGAATAAAGAGTTGAGCATTTGACAGTGAAACGAAGTTAACCTTTTCAGGCAATTGTTGAACATGTACTATAACAGAAACATGAAACATTGTGTTTTGTTCCTCATATAGCTTTTAGCACAGAAATCCCACCTGATCCAGAATGAAGCCTGGCCCTACAAAAGGCATTGATCTCTGCAGAGTGTCAGACCCTCACATTAATTTAAGGCCAATGGTCAGCAGAAATGAATGCTCAGGGGGAACAGATGAGATTTGAGATGATGTTTGATCTGAATGGAGCAATTTACATCAAAGCCGTATCACAATGCAACAGTAAAATAAATAAATTCAATTTACATCCATGAGCTACAGGGGACTATTTAATGTAATGTATTATTGTTCTTTCCCCATAAGCTATACTAATCCCATGAGAGCTGATTAGATTTGGCAAAGGCTAACATTGTCCCCTAGCAGTCATCGATGAAAATGGTTATGGTCAGTCTGGGCCAGCTGAGGAAAGACTATTACATGCTACCAGTACTGAAATATCTATTTGGGTTTCCTATGTCAGCAGCAGAAGAATTTGTAGTGTAAAAATCTTCATAATTCAAAAGTAATTCTCTAAATTTAACCATAAATGTATAAATTATATCAGTATACATATAGGTCCCATACAAATGGTGTGACCATGTTCAGAGCAATGATATTCAAGAGTGCACTGTGTTATCACAGATTTGTTCTATACTTGCCCATGCCCAGGGATATGTGCATCAGAACTAAATGCAAAGAGGAAATATGCTTGTTGTGACTTTTCAGACCATAGACTTATATATAGGAGTAGACTTTTAGTAGAAAATTGCAATTTAACAGTGTAACACTTATAGCGAAGACACTGTATTGTGAGTGAGTATAGTAGGCCCTGGAGTTTTTTGAAACATTACTTTGTAAAAATTTACCACAAAAAGAAATAATGTTAATTATTGGGTCATGTCACTCTCTTTGTATGGCAATTCTCTGCAGCCATGTGAAATCATGTTTATCTGGCCAGCCGGCAAGGAGATAAGTGGACCACGACAGACAGACAGACAGAGATTTTATAATTTCATATTAAGATGTTTCCATTGAAAACGGTGAAAAGCAGGTTGTGCCCAGATACTTCCTGTCAGTCTGACTCTGGGTTTGATTAATGAAATGTCTGCAGAATTTAATTTGCTCTAGGCAAATCGGGTTTGTATGTCAATTGAGCCCTGCAGGCAAGATGGGCATTTGATTTTCCTTAGAGAGGCTTGCTCTCTGGTGGATATCCTTTGGGCTAAATAAATATTTCAGCCATCGCACCGTCAATGTTCTATCCAACAGTATTACTGAACAGAAAACAAGCATTAAGATGCACCTGTTGGATCATTCTCTGTTAATGTCATGCTAGTGGGTTTTTAATGCTTAAAATCCTGAATTCTGACAAGCCCAAAGGGGTAATTTGATGACATCATAATTAGGAGATAGGTGAGAGCAATATATGGCTCAAACAAACATCCAACTCACTCATCATTAAGTTCAGTCAAGTGTGACCTTTGAAACTTTAACACATACTATAATGATTTTCTATCTCTAGTTTCACTCAAAAGCAAAACCTTTACAAAAAAAACTACAAAAAAAAACTAAAACCCTGAAATCTGTATAAGATCCTAAGAGAGCTGTACATTCAATATGTCCCATCAATGTCACGTAACTATAAGCTTTCACCAGGAACACAGAAAATTACATATACCAAAACAAAATTCAACAGAGTCCATTTAAAAATATGTGACTTGTGATGGACTGGCGACCTGTCCAGGGTGAACCCCACCTCTCGCCCAAAAGATGCTGGGATAGCCTCCAGCCCCCCCGCGACCCTTAACAGGATAAGCAGAAGAAAATTGATGAATGGATGGATGGACTTGTGATATCTGCCACTGGGGTGATACTACAGTACATAGTTTTTTTGATTGTTTGTTTTTTTGTTTTTAACACAAGAAGTGATGATTTCATTTTTTTGTTTGTTTTTACATTGTATGTTCTATCCCGGGGAGGCACAGTGGTGCAGTGGTTTGCACTGTCTACTCAAAGCAAGAAGGTTTCGGGTTCGAGCCCCATCTTAAGCACGGGCTTTTTCTGTGGGGAGTTTGTGTGTTCTCCCTGTGCCTGCATGGGTTCTCTCCATCCAAAGACATGTAAGAGGTGACTAGGTTAATTAACTGTAGGTGTGGCTGTGAGTGTAGCATGGAGGCGCTATTTGCATTGCTGCAATTACAGCTGCATTTCAGTTTTTTGGTTGCATACTCAATTGCACTGGACCTTTTAATGTTACATGCACATGTTTAGCAGTATATATATGCTGCAAATTATTTATGTTAAAGCTTTGACAGCTCTGTAACTCACTCAACCACCATTAACTGGGTTTCAAAACGTACGTGTTTGCCAATGACAATAATCACTCATTGCCAATTCGATCAAAGTTTAGGAAATAACATTCTTGGGTGTAATTTATCATCAAAAACCTCATCAGGAAGGTGTAGATGTGTTTTAATAGTGTTTGAATTAAAGGAACCAATGACTGTTTTCACAATTTTGTTAAAATCCAATTATATTCTGACTCTGTGGGGAAGTTACATAACATTTTGCCAAATGGAAACTGCTTTTGTACGGCATGGTGGACCAGTGGTTAGCACTCTCGCGTCACAGCAAGAAAGTTCTAGGTTCGAGCCCTGGCTGAAGAATGAGGTCGGTAGTGCAGTTGTGAGTGTGAATGGTTATCTGACAAGCTGTGTTGGCCCTGCAATGGACTAGTGACCTGTCCAGGTTGAACCGCGCCTCTCGCCCGAAGGCAGCTGGGATGCAGCCACCCCCCGTGACCCTTAACAGGATAAGTGGTAGAAAATGGATGGATGGATATTCTGTCCCATTTGCTGTGAAATTGTGCACCTGTTTACTTTAAATAACTTGCAAAACTATGTCATTTGTCAATTGCTGGCCAAGCTTTCACATATATAGAAGTAGCCAACAGTGCTGAATCAGTAGAGAATTGCAATTATTCAAAACGTAGAGATATCTTAGATTTCTAAGTATCAGGTCAGCAGACTAACTGATCATTATTTTTTTTGAAGGAGCACCTATTGCTCGGAACAGGTCGTGGACATAGCGTACATGGTTGAATGAGATATGAAACATTGTTATCTTCATGCAGTTTGAGCCCAGCTCTACTTTTTTCATCCTTACATGACCATTAACTACACCCTGTTTGAGTTATCCACACCAGTAAACAGTGTGACTTGGAAAAAACTAACCTTTTAAATAATTACACATTTTCTGTCTTTCTATACTTATACTGTTATTTCTTTATTGTATTGTCCTTTGCAGATAGTGATGACCAAATTGTTACTGATTCTTTTGATTTGCCAAAAAACAAAACAACAGTTTGTTTTGATCATTAATGCTCATAAAGAGAATTAAATAAATATTAACATGTATCACTAGAATTTTTTCAGCCTAAAACTATAATCTGTCTTTCTATGTCAAAAGTAGCCTTACAGTACAGTAATCAATTTTATGTATGAGAGCTATTATGTATGATAGTTTGTTTTACAGTATTATTTAATTTTTGTACACAACTATATATTGAGGTTTTGCTCCTCACTCACTGTTTTTACCCCTAACTATGATGCCATGCTTGGAGTGATTCAGTAGCCCGCAACAGCGCACACCAAAACACAATCGGGCAACTTGTACACACAAGTGTACTATAGGCATTAAAAAGGGACAGTAAAAGCAGACCTTATCAATAACCTTTCATTAAAACCAAAACATGATATATGGCCATGAGGGCTGAGGAGACAAGGCAAAGTGATGTAGCATATAGCCGACATTTTACAGCTCCAAGGCAATTTGTCTCTGTGAAAGCTCCCTGTTAGCACCAGTGTTATGATGCCACAATGCAACCATGACAGCTCTTTTATCTCCTCTCTAGTCTCCAGTGATCCGAGGAGTTTCACAGTTTTTGGTTGGACTGGATATTAATAGCTACAGCTGACCATGATAATGACTAGCTAGGGGAGTGATAGGACACAGCTCCAGCAGCTGCTATGGCAGCACGAGTTGCTCTAATGAGAAATACTATATAGAAGACTTCTTATCTGGCTTTCTCTGAGACACTATAGAGCTGGCAAACATTCCTCAGTACTAACAGAGTGTTGGAAGCAGCAGAGGTCGTAGGTTGTCATTTATTGGCTTGTATAATCTCCTACATATTTCCTCGCCTGAGGCATGCTGCTGTCCCCAAACGACAGAATCAATAGCAGCTCCTACCGAGCCATCCGAGGCCGAACAATAAAACGAGGACAATTAGAGTGAGATGGAGCAGAGTCTTTAGCAGAAATATATTATTAATATGCTTGGAAAAGTGCCTGGATACTGCAGGAAGACAGTTCAGTGGCAATAAAAAGCCTGTTAGTTAAATGGTCATCTGAGAGCCAACCATGTGATGGTGAGGGTATGTGTGTGTATGTATGAGGAAATTGTTTATTATACTCAAGAGGTCTAAAAACCAGGAGCTGGTTTTACTCGGGGGGGCCCAGAGATTTTTTGGGACCAAAATACTAGACCTTAGCAGTTTAAATGGCTGCTTGAGGGTTAAGCGCAAGCAGCACTTGCTCCTCCCTCATATCCACCATTGAAGTGCCCTTGTCTAAATTGAAGCCAGGTCACATATCTACACCATGGATGACCATTTATACGTCTGTGGTGGCCTGGCTATGTCATGATGCTATTAAAATGCTAAAATGCTGGTTGGCTGCTGTATTCAATTTCTTTGTGTACTTGGAACACTGGTAGTTGAAACAAAGCAAATAGTTTTTGCCTTCCAGATAAATACATAAAAAATTTTAACAACAGTTACATTCACTGAAATTAATACAACATTAACATAAACTTAGCCCAGAGGAGGAGATGGTGTGGAACAAGGTTGGAGAAATATTGTGTTACAAGGTGCGTCAACATGGTGCATAGTCACATTTCCAAACAGGATCATGTTGAGACATGCAGTAATTCGTACCTACTCAGTAGATTATCACTTTGATATGAGGGAAAACTACAAATCAACCTTTAAACTTCAACTCCAGCTGCTGGAAACTTACTAAGAAACGTTCCACTCCCAGGACTTCTCCACTTTTTTCAACAGAGTTTTGCTATGGAGGTGAGAGGTGAGAGTCCTCTTTAGTCTTTCCAAAAGTTTTTATTAAGAAAAGTTTGAACTGCTCCAGACTTTGCAGCCCCTCTAAAAGTAGTTTTATGTGAGAAGTGCTGGAGCCAGGGCTGTATTGCTGCTAAACATTTCTTTGGCATTGATCGTTCACTCTGTGTGTCATTGTCTATTAGTACAACTCAGCTCAGCTTATGTATAGCACTACTGCAAAAGACACCCTGACAATGCTCCAGGCCAGCAAGTTTATATGGTAAGGTTCCACTAACACCACAAAAGACACTTCTGGACAAATAAACAGGCAATATGACAAGACAATTTGGCAAAGATTGACACAGAAAACTGCTAATGACAAGACACCAGCGGGAGAATACCGTTTTTTTTTTCAAAATAAAACAGGAACTGATAAAGGGTTTTATCAAACAATACAAAGATCCAAACTCAAGAGTCCACAGGAAGTTCTTGAACATAGTAACTGGGCTTGAGTTGTTATTATTGTCAATAAAGTTGATAATATTGGCATGTCATTGAACACAGGTAGCCATCAGCTCAGTATCGTGTTGATTTCAAACTCAAACTTGGTAAAAAAAAAAAAATGAATCAAGTTTGCTTTGTTTGCACTAAATGAGTGACATTTGGTTAAAGAACAGTAAAAAAAAAAAAAATTCCTGTTGATCCCAATGTTACTGTTAATAGGACTTTTACTGTGTTACTGTATGTGTAAATGTGTGTGATGTATATTGATTTTTTTTTTTTTTTGGTTAAGTTTTGATCGGCAAAATTTTTTGAGTTAGCCTTCAATTATAAAGTTTGAAAACCAAAGAGTCCAAAACTTAAAATGGTGTGCGTATTTCAAATCTTCATTGATCTCACACAGTGGACAAATCTGAAATGCAGATAACCTGCTCTGGATGCTAGATAAGCTGATGTGCCTGCAAACTCAACCTGCATTAAGGCTCCAGACTGTAATGTCTATTCTGAGATTATTTACAGAAAGTACAAAGAGAACCTGGCTTTAAAGTTCCAGGGCTTCTATACTGTGGTAGATCAGTAAAAATGAATATGTGGGTACTGTACAATTACAAGAGGGAGTGAATCAGTCAGATCCTTCAGATTTGATTGAGCCACCAGATTATTGGTGAATACAGCGTGATATATCACTGTGGTGGACCTCTGACCAACACACACACACAAACACGCACACACTCACATACACACACCTCCTTCAACTATTGTTAGATTGGTAGGAGGAGGACAAGGCGAAACCTCAATCATGTTCTTCTGAAAGCAACATTTTAGCCCACTTACCCCACCCCACACAGTGTGGGTCCAAAAACCTTACCTGTGTGTTACTTGTAGGACTTTCGATTTGAAGCATGAGTTTGCAGTGCTTAGTTGAGCAATTGAAATGAATAAAAGAACAGTATTTCTATTAACTCACAGCAGCAGAATAACATGTTATGTTATTTGAAGAAATTCTTTTCTAAGAAGGTACGCTGAATTCAAGAGAAATGACCAATCTCTTGGTGATGGCGTTGGCACTTCACAGTTAGACTCTGACTGTAATACAAAGCCTGCCAGCTTTATTCTACTGCCAAAATCTGAATCAGAGTATTTTCCATGTTTATACGAATCAGACTATAACTTAACTTGTTTCCATTGTTATACAAAATATAGCTTTGAGTTCCATTACCAAGACATTAGAGACCATTTTTATCTGACCGAATTCTTTCTGCTTAACTTCCTATCAAGCTGCTGGCAGCATAACCCCCACCTGAAAGCATTCACACCCTAACAAAACCCAGTCACTGTTGGAGCTTATTGCGGGCTACATGCAGCCTGGGAGGAAGCTCATTTTGGTGTGTCACATGATCCGGGAGCTCAAACCCAATCCTTTCAGCTTTTGTTACCGAGCCCCAGCTCTTGCTGAAATTTCTTTCTTCAGCTTGATTCTTGGTGTCTCTGTCTGACATTTCTCTGTCTTTCTTTCCCTCTGTTTCTGTCTGCGCAGCCTTTGTGCTGAGCTGTATCTTCCCCCAGCTGCCTCGCTATGGTGATGTGTCCGTGAGTAGTCTCCACCCTGGAGGAGAGGCTTTCTTCTCCTGTCTAACAGGCTACCAGCTGCTGGGCCCAGCTGTGCTGACCTGCTGCAATGCTAGCACCCCCTACTGGAGTGGCAAGGAACCACATTGCCATGGTAAGATGATGCAAACTCAACATGCTCATAAGAATGATTGCTGAACTATTTGAATAACTCTAGTGATGTCACTGTTATAAGATGTTTTCTAAGGTTTTGAAGGAAATTGCAGAAGAATTACTACGGCTAAAACTGTCTAATATTTGCAGTCACTTTGTGACTATATAATTCACTTGTTAATTTCATTTTATTTATTTATAAGGACAACACTGTTTGATTAAGATTTCTGTAAATGCGGCAGTGTTTGCCAGCTGCCTAATTTTCAGCTGTAGTCCTATGGCAAAATGTTCTCAGTGCTGAATGAAGAAGAAGGAGAATACATCAATAGGTTAATCGGAGTTTATTTCTGAAGTGCTTTATAATTTTCAGAAATACAGGAAATTGGACAGGATATTGAAAAGAAAGAATGGATGTAGAACAAACAAAACCGAAACAAAAAGGCTGCCATATAATGTGCAAAATGGTGTAAAGGTGCTTACAACATAAGATAAATAAACAAAATGTTGCTACAATAACAAAACAAAATGGTTATCATGGATGGATTGGAAATCACATCCACTCATGAAGCCAGGCAGACCGCAGTAAATGCAAAGGAGAATCTGTTACGTAATGCCAGAAAGAAACCCCAAAGGGAGATTTTGTATAACAGGCAGCATCTCCTAAAACCAGTATGAGAAAAAGGATGCTGAGCTTGACACTTTCTTAGCCACCAGCGTTCTTTTCTATAAAAGAGTCCACACATCGTGTGACAACGCACGAATTTCCACAGAGCATCCCAAGATGACCCAATCATGACTAGGCCAAATGGCTCTTTCATAGTCCTGTGAATACTACTTAGAGATCGTGAGCCAAAAAACTGTAAAGCATGGGGCAAAACAAAAACAGGTGTCTTAGTGAACCCTCAGCACAGTGGAACTTGACATAGCCAGGACACACAGGATTAACCTTAGATATCCTATTTGATTTGTCGCTCCGCACAAAAGGTAATATAATTGAATCAATGTTTTTTTTTTTTAAACATGCTTTCAAACAATCAGGCAGGTTCTGAGAAGGATATAAAAACCTGGGTAAGCACCCCATTTTGATGGCTTTTAACTGTTCAACCATGAGCCAGGGTGGCACTCTCCGGGACTCTATGTTTGCCTGGAGTTTCTCTAATGAATCTAAAAATTGGATCTAAAAGCTGCCTGAGTTCTTTGTAAGGTTAAACCTCAAATATGTGGAAAGGTCCCTTACAACTCTAAAATGCAGATTATTCAGGAAGTCCTTTGTCAAATTATCCATTAAAGGCGTAAATTGACTCTCTCCCTGGTTTACCTTTCCATACGTCCAAAGGAATTTACACACTTCTGTCAGATGGGAAAAGGGACTGCAGGGTGAGCCAAGCTGATGAGGAGAGTGTCTCTGTACAGGCTTACTGGGGTTTGAATACTGCATTAAATAATAACTTTGATGAGTTAAGGATCATAATCTTCTGCCAGGGGTTCCAGCACTTCACTGAACCACAGCGGGGACAATGGGTGCCCTTGGTGGATACCTCAGTGCTGGGAGAGGGGTCTGGATCTATCCCCATCTGAAAGGATGACAAATTTTGGATTAGTATATAATATTTTGAATCATTCAATTAGTGTGGTGCTGAACCCAAATCGCCTTGTCAAATGCCTCGAGTATCTTCTGCTATTTTTACTCAGCATTGGTAATATTAAGAACTTTATGAACATTACAGAAGTAGTACCTGCCCGAAATAAATCCTACTTGATCTGAGTGGATTAGTGCCGATATATTTGCAAGTTTGCTCATCCCTTAGTTATCATTTTCAAATCATATTTTAGTAGGGCAATGAAATTGTCATTGCCAGGGTCTGTCTCATCTTTATCTTTTTATAATGGGACATAAAATTTGCCTCACTGAGAGACGATTGAAGCCTATCATTTAAAATATCTTGAATCACTCCCAGCAAGGTAGGTGAAAGGACTTCATGAAAAGCTTTGTAAAACTCTGGCCCCAACCTGTCCTGACCAGCTGTCTTACCAGTAGGAAAGGCCTTAACTGCATCTTGTACATCAGAGAGAGAAATCCAAATCCAGCCCTCTCTCACAGCTGAATCAAGCTGTGAAAATGATTAGAATCTTCTGTTGTAATTGTTGATTTAGAGGGGTTAATTTCTGATGACATTTTATCAGGGCATATTTTTTACATAATAATCATAATATAATGCTACAATAATCAATATTTATTATAATTCAGATGTACTGAATGGCAGTTTGGAATGAACCTACAAACAAATATCTGCTCTGATTAACTCATGTGAGTTTCAGCTCTGTGTTTAGCTGCACCTTCACTGTTTCGGTCGACTGTCACTGCCAGCAGCTGCTTTCAGAAAAGAACAAAGTCTGAGATTGACTGAACACAACAACAACACACCAAACAACTATGCTTGCCACTCCAGAGACTGTCAAAGTGTTGTTGACCAAGATTCTGAACCCTGAAATGATAGATAAAAACACATGTTCATATTTTCAAGTTGGTACAAAAGACATATCGGCAAACACCAGTATTTTGTCTGATGGACCTCAGGCCTGAGGAGAAGCACTGCCTCATCCCAAACAATTTGACTGGACTGACTTGTGATGTGTGTTATGTGTTTTTGGTGTGTGTGTGTGTGTGTGTGTGCGCGCGCATGCTCGCAAGTGATTGTCATTTCACTGTAGATCTTGTGACAATGAAGGGACAGTCCCTCCCTTCCTCACTGTGAATAATAATGTTGCCCTTCAGTGTTAATGTATCACTGACCTTTAAGACCCTGTTCTAGAATAATTTTTTTTAAATAATTCTTAATTTTTCCAAATACTCTGGTGGCTTTTCACAAGTGTATTAAGTGCTTTTCCAAGGACTGCAATAGCATTTATTATTGTATTCCTGGCAGCATTGCTGCCTCGAGGACCAATCTGGAAACCTGAAAAAAAAAAATTAAATACAAAATAACTGTATCAACAACACAAGGAAACAAGGAAAGTTCTTAACAAATGTTTAATTCTGAATGAAAATAGTTTTCTCCAACACCAGATGCCATGCAAGTCTGTAGGGTTTTCAAAATAGATGTTCATTTGTCAAAACAACTTGACCATGGTAGTGTTGACTTGCATTTCATTGGAATGTGTCTCATCAAACGTGTCAGTAATTTAGCAGGAGTACAGGCCCTAGAGATAGGATAATGAAGCTCATGAAAGTTCCAGAACAAGTTGACTTTGCTCCTTGAGCTCCTCTGGTTTGCATTATCTCTGAGTAGTAGAATAGAATGGTGACTCCAGCGAATACATCTGCAGCTGCAACCAGTTGTCCTGTAACACTGGGTATAACCTTTTCACTTAAATAATTTAGAACAGTTGTTTCCAACTGTGGGTTTGTATGTGTTGCAACCATGAGTAGAGTTTGTGCTGAATGAATGAAGTTTGAGCCATATATTTTTCATAGGATAAAAGTGAATTTAAAAAAAACATCGATTGCTGAGGAATTACTGGTACCTTTCCCATTAATTATTTAACAGTGGCAGGGAATATGTGCAGTGTTTAGTTCATTTTAACTCCTAATGATGTGTAAATTGTAGTTGTATCTTTGTGTCTGACCGTACATGAATTTACAATATTTTCAACGATTAATTAATCCTAACAATTTTATAAAGGGGAAAGGGGATCAAGATCCTCAAGACCTGCAAGACTACTAAAAGACACCAGCTCATGAAGACCTAAATATGGAAATATTTATTGAAAAATATGCAGAATACTTAGTGGTCATAATTAATAATTGAAACACAGTTTATGTGTTGGAAAAGCAAAACGTTTTTACAGAAATGATTTTGCAGCGTAAACATGAATAGATAAGCCAATATACATTTGGTCAACACCGGATTCTTCCATCGATTCATCCATCCATCCATCCATCCATCTTAAGAAGGAAGGAGGATTCTCTTCATGGAAATCAATTTTTTTAGTAGTAAATCCACAAGAGCAGGAGGATGGACTGCAGCCTCATGGCACCTCAAGGTTCACCTTAGCTTCACACACGCACAAGCAAGCACACACACACACACACACACACACACACACACACACACACACACACACACACACAGGTAAGGCTAAATGTCTAAATCAGCCCTAACAATCCTATCCATCCATCCATTTTCTTCCACTTATCCTGATTAAGGGTCGCAGGGGGGGGCTGCAGCCTATCCCAGCGGCCACGGGCAAGAGGCGGAGTACACCCTGGCCAGTCCATCGCAGGGCCAACATGTAGATACAAACAACCATTCACACTCACAGTCGTACCTCCAGTCAATTTAGAGTATTCAATTAGCCTCGTCCCCAAATGCATATCTTTGGATCGTGGGAGGAAGCTGGAGTACCAGAGAGAACCCACGCAGGCACAGGGAGAACATGCAGACTCACACAGAAAGATCCTGTGCCCGAGCCGGCACTCGAATCCAGAACTGTCTTGCTGTGAGGCAACAGTGCTGACCACTGCACCACCGTGCCGCCCCACCGGATTCTTAGTTCCATCAAAAGCTAGATCTTGAACAGTTTTTTTTTTTTTTAAATCTTCCTCACTCCTCTGTTCTTCCTCTCTCTCTGTCACAGCTGCTTGTGGGGGTTTGATGAGGAATGTCACTGTCGGTCGGATCATCTCTCCTGGTTTTCCAAGTAATTACAGCAACAACCTAACCTGTCACTGGCTGCTGGAGGCACCTGAAGGCCAGAAGCTGCACATCCACTTTGAGAAGGTGGCATTGGCTGAGGATGATGATCGGTAAGCAAAGAATTAAGCATTTTTGTGAGGATGGTCAAATACTATAAGTCTACAGTTGACAAATCTATGAAGTATTTTTTTCAGATATCCAATGTTCAATACCTCTGATTTAGATGCCCTCAGATACATGCTGAAGATGCTGTGATGATTGGGCTCACAGCAGTGCGTAGACTATGTTCACACTTCTGCAAAAACAAATACACTTAAGCCACAATATACATGTTAAGATTCAATAGTCAGTGGGTTTGAATTCACTTATTTCACCCATCATTTCAGTCAGGGTTAAGCCCGAAGCCATTCCAGAATAGATGGAGTTTGTACAGTGTGTGTTCTTAAGTATTCCTAGCATATTTTTCATTAACATTTACCCTTCAGTTCTTGATTAAATTCATTCAGTCTTGAATGAATTTACAGGCCCAAAGCCGGTATTACCAGCACAACCGCATGATCTGCACCTTTAAGAATGTTATTTTCTGTCATTTTAACCTCAAATTCTAGACTTTAAGAGCATGGTGCAGATTAGAGACCCCAGTCTGTCAATGTTTTTCATAATACTATGCTTTTTAAATATACTAGTTACTTCTGGCGCTGTTTATTTGTTTGTTTGTTTGTTTGTTTGTATTGCTTATTCCTGAGTCTTGGAGCCAAAGCTTTGAGGTAGAGGGAGGAACTCACTCTAGACAAGGATATAGACACAAATGCTAGTTTAAAGGACTTTCTAAACTTTTATGCACACTCATCTGATGGCCACAACCTTACAATTTTGCTAAGGTGTCCAAGAGAGTAGGAACAGCACAGGAAAGGATTTGTTTGCTGTCTTTTTATGGCATGTGGACATTTGTGCAATGGTTTACATGCAGTTTTTCTTGCACGGTTGTCCACAATGTTCTTTAGAAAGAATAGAATACTGCTGCTAGTGTATTACTATTGTTTATGAACATTTCAAACAACTGTTGAGAATGTGGAATGTGTGTTTAGACAGTGGTCATTTCACCTAGATGCCACTTACAAACACAAAGTTGCTGGCTGTTATGCCGGCTGGCACCCCCTGAATACCGAGTATACTAGCTAGCTAGCAGCACTGCTGTCAAAGACAGCCCAATGTCAGCAAATCATCCCGAAATTCACCCCAGTGCAAATCTCTCATGTGCAACCGTACAGATTTAGAGCCAGTGCAAATCTCTACATGATCCCTCTCAACAGCAATGACTGCTAGAATGGTAGAAGCAGCTTCCAGCTTCTAATGACTGATGAAGTAACAGTTACTGAAAATGACTGAATATTGACTGATATTAATTCAATATTGGCTCCCCTACTAACTGACTGACTAACTATTTGACAGACTACTGAAAGCCAACTATCTGATGGATTTCTAAGGCAGTAGGGCAGTATCAGTGGATTCCTCCGAGTATGTGACATGCATTAGATAACAAAATAAAACCCTCTACAAGTTTTTTCTCAGCAGTTAGTGCCCATGTTTTTTTTATTATTTTGAAAATAAATGAAAACAATTAAATGGTCATACATACTATGTCAAGTATATTATATAAAATTCTCTATTATTTATTATTATTATTCTCATATTCTCTCGAAAAAAATAAATGTGCAGTGTACTCTTTAAGGTAAGATAAATACAGGAAAAGAGGAACAGATACACAGCTTTGTAATACAGTTCTACTGATGCCCAAAAACATGGAAACATCGGGCACTTCTTCCCAGGATTTCTTCCCCTCCGATTGCTTGAGTGGATTATTGCTGCTCCCATATATGATGTGGTTGCGCGCCTTCACTTTGCGCATGAGGAGATCGCCTTCCATATGAGCTGACTCACTTCTCCAAAGTTGAAATGAGTCCATCACAAAACACAACTCTCAAAGTCCTGGTACAGCTTTGGCTGTAAAGGGAATAACATGAGGCGGCACGGTGGTGCAGTGGTCAGCACTGTCGCCTCACAGCAAGAAGTTTCCAGGTTTGAGTCCCAGCTCGGGCAAGGGATCTTTCTGTGTGGAGTTTGCATGTTCTCCCTGTGCCTGCGTGGGTTCTCTCTGGGTACTCCGCTTCTTCCCACCATCCAAAGACATGCAATGGGGGACTAGGCTGATTGGATTCTTTAAATTGACCGTAGGTATGAATGTGAGTGTGAAAGGTTGTTTGTCTCTATATGTTGGCCCTGCGATGGACTGGCGACCTGTCCAGGGTGTACCTTGCCTCTCGCCCATGGCCGCTGGGATAGGCTCCAGCCACCCTGCGACCCTTAACAGGAATAAGTGGAAGACAATGGATGGATGGATGGATGGGAATAACATGTGGCACTCTGACTAGTTTGACTAGTTTACTATGCTCCCCAAGCACAAGTTGCACACATAGCACCACCCGCCAAATCCTGGACCCCATAGATTGCTTAAATAGGGCCCTGTATGTTGCTGTCTTGTTTCCTTACTGTCCATACAAAAGCCTGCCTCATAATGCACCGCTTTTGAGGTTAACACATTGGTTTTGAACAGCCTTTTAGTGTTCAGTCTGCCATGTTTGTATCTTCCAGTTTTGTTTCCTCAAGCAACTGTTGCACATTTTTGGGTCATCAAGAGTAGTTTCATGCAGCCTTTCAAAACCAACCTGTCACTAATTCAGGGAAATTTGGACCCAAATACAGACTGCAGGCCAGGCTTGAGCAGTTCATAGGTTTTTATTGAAACAATAACTGAAGCTTGAATGAAAGAAACTGGAAATAACACATTCTGGTTATTATGTCTCCATGATGTATTCCCATTACTGGGACCTTAACCACCAATATTTTTCTTTTCATCCTTGAGTCCAACAATTATATTTGAAGAAATTTCCTCCAGGCTTTCTGAGATATTGTGTTCATGTGGGGTGTCTGTGACCTTTGACCCCCAAAATGCTTTCAGTTCATATTTCAGTCGCAGTGAAGTTTGTGGCAAAATTGGACAAATTCCCTCAATGGGTTCCAAAAATATTGCATTCACAACAATGGGATGAACAGAAAATGTAAAAAGAAATCCAAGAAACACAGTCCAAGAGGAAAGCAGAAAGTCCAGGATGAGACTATAAATACACAGAGAACCAATAAAAAAACCTACACACTTTTTCAGACAGTGAGCAAGAGCTGGTAAATAAAACAATGACTAAAAGAAAACCTTGCTTCAAACATGGGGACAGAAGCTTGAAAATAAAAGAAGAAAAGACCAATGGAAACTGAAAACCGACAATCACAGCTCAAACAAGACTATGACAAGACAGCCCAGAAGTCAGAGTAAAGGCATCACAGTAGGGAATAAGAGTTTTGCTAGGTTTTCAAGCACCTTGCTGCTGTGCTGCGCTTTGTCTCAGCCCCTGTGGTTCTCAAAATAGATTAGAAATGGAGCCACCTTATGACCCTTTAAATTCAGTTTGTAGTGTGATTTAACAGTGCACATCACTGAACAATGTTGAAATTAATCAAATTACTGCAAAATAATTGGTGTGCTGAAGACCTGGAGACATTTGGCTCCTGCCTGAAACAGATGTCCATGACCTGTAATTTCTTCATTACAGTATTTTGACATATTTCAAAATTAAATGAATTGTCAAAAATGGAAAAACAACATCCAAACAAAGATTTTAAGAATCTATGTGAAACTGTGATTATAAGTGCTTTTAACTCTACTATCAACTACTATAAAGCTCATTCCAGTGTTTCAACTGTAGCTATAGATTTCAATATTAATACTAGTTAAAGTAAGACTGAAGATCTCTGGTGAATTACAACCAATCAACAATATGCCTGCACACAAACAATGCAATAAAAATCCCATTTTCTAAAATATTTTCAAGATAGTCCTGCTACATGGGAATTCTAAAGGTAGTATATATATATATATAAATATATATATGAGGGGGCATGGTGGTGCAGTGGTTAGCACTGTCACTGCACAACAAGAAGGTTCCGGGTTTGAGCCCTGGCTCGAGCACGAGATCTTTCTGTGTGGAGTCTGCATGTTCTCCCTGTGCGTGCGTGGGTTCTCTCCAGGTACTCCAGCTTCCTCCCACAGTCCAAAGACATCAAGAGGGGACTAGGCTAACTGGGTACTCTAAATTGACCGTAGGCGTGGCTGTGAATGTTTGTCTGTCTATATGTGTTGGCCCTGCGATGGACTGGCAACCCATCCAGGGTGAACCCAGCCTCACGCCCGAAAGCCGCCGGGATAGGCTCAACCCCCTGCGATCCTTTACAAGATAAGCAGAAGAAAATGGATGGATGGATGGATAAATAACTCCTTCATGTGGCTAAAAGGGGAACTGCAGGCAATCATCCATTTGGACTAAATTTCGAAAATATAGTTGGTGCCCTCAGCAACATCTCCTGTGACTCACAGGGTCATGACCCAGTCTATGGCAAGTCTTATCTCTAATAGGCCAGTTTAAGTGCTGTCTTATGGTTCATGCTCTGCTAACAGTGATGTATGACCCTCCTCTCCACCTGCACGTCCCTGCTTTGTGTTCAATCATCAAGCCTCTCATGCTTTGCTTTTGCTTTGTCCCTATAAGAGCATTATTTATGAGGCCCCACAGGATAGCAAGTGGCTGTCAGGACAACTTATAGCAGTGACAGTAGAGTTATTTCAGCATCAAGGAGAGAATTAGTTGAATAATCAATTCTGTATAATAAAGACATCTGGACAGCTCTGAGGAAGTAGGGGGAAGTAAATCAAGAGAAGTGATGACATGCTGAGGACAGTGAACTGGCATGACATGAAAAGTATGAATTAAGTTGTTTAATGGTTCCTTAAATATGTCAAAAGCTTCTATTCATACTATTTCTGTAGCTCACCGTAATGCTGAGAGACCATAACCCGAGCATGTCTGTTTGAATTTTTACTTCTAGAGAGTCGGGCGATTGGATCAATATGTGGCTGTTGGTGACGGGCTGAATACATTTTTGGCTACAATATTTAACATTTCATTTTGCTATTGGTCTACCTCCTTGAAAATTCACCTCAATGAATAATTACCATGTAAGCACATTTGTGTGCAAATAGTATCAGGCAGACATAATGTCTCATGTTATCAACAGACCAGACACTGATGCATCACCTTTAAAACAGTATTTACAAGGGTGCACAGCTAACGTTTCAACACCTCAGTGAGTATTTCTGGACTGAAGAAGATGCACTGTTGTGACATCAGCACTTTAAAAAATATTATATCTAAGCTGATCCGTGTGCTCAAGCAGCATGTTTTGCTCTGGTGAAGTCCTGACCTGAGAAGCAGCTAATACAGACCTGTGTGAAAACAGGTAGCAGCACGATTATTTCCTCTCCTCCATAATGCATTTAATGTGCTTTTTACCTCCACCTCCACCTGCATTTGGAGGCTGCAAGCAGAGACACCCTTCATCTGATACCATTGCACTCTTCAAAATAGAGACACCTTCTCTGTCTTTGAGTGTAGCATGCTCAACAAGATGATGTAAAATGTAAGTCTTTTGTTGAGTGTATATATATATAAGGCAAATAGTTTCTCTCTTCCTGGTGGCAACATGTGGCACATGTGAGTCATGAAGAAAGAAAGGTTGTTCTGCATTGAGTGAAATAGATGTGCAAGACCTTGACATGTGTGAACACCATCTAGCAGAAAATGGGGTGTAGAGACTTGTGTGGATGCAGCAGCACTGAGAATAATTGGGGAGATTGGAAGGGGTGGGGTCTGACATAAAGAAGTCAAGTCAAAAAAGAAGTCACAACACTAATAAGGTTTCTTGTTGTGATTTATATTTATAAACGTGTCAGATGTGTCTGGGAAAACCATAGTGCCATCACACAAAAATGACAACACACTTAGAGCTCCAATTTGTCATAAAAAATGAATTCATATTCCTGAGCAGTAATTTAAGAGTATAAGGCTACTTTGTCCAGTGGAAATTGGTGTTTATGTCAAAATATTCTTCAACAGTGGTCATGGCTCTGAAAGATTTAAAGGTAGGGGGCTGAATTTTAAAAGACTTCCCCAAGTCCACCAGGAGTCAGAGCTGCTCACCTTTCACCTTTAGCTCTAATAGTGGAGGGTCCTTGGAGAAGAAGTTTGAGTGAGTCATTAGAGTAACTTTCACTGCTTTTCTGCATTAGTATGTTTCCTGTATCCTCGTCCTGTGATAATATTCTATCTGCGCACTTTAATATCTGATGAAGGCACAGAAGACCATGCGTCTGGTGTTATGCTCTTGGAATGGTTGAGCTCTAGAGATGGGACCAAGCTTGATGCAATTTAAGTATCTCAGTTTTTCACCGTAACTGTCATAGAAGTCCTTGCTCATGGGGAAATTGTCGGGTCTCTTTAAATTGAAAAGTGTTCTAGACCTGATCTATTTGTAAAGTATCATGAGATGAACTTTTTCATGATTTTGGGCAATATAAATGAAACACTGTCTTAACTCAAGATGGTGTTGGATTATAAATTACATAATCTGTTGCCCCCCTTTTTTTACAGTCATTATCTACCTCTCTCATGTGGATTTCATCTTTATCTTACCCTTCAAGCTTTGTTTACTTCTTCAACCTCTGAAAAGGCTGATAAATCCATGACATTTTTTTCCTTAACATTGAGATGAATTGAGTCAATACCATCTGGAACACATACATTTATAAATATATTGCAGTATAAAGACTCTTCAGTGAGACAAAATATTGTTATCCCAACTCTGATTCCAAATGAACTCACACAACATGGCAGCACCCATATTCTGGATATTCAATTCCATGTTAGGAAGAGAAGGATATGACATCAGTAGAGCTGGGTATCACCACTGACCTCCCGATACGATAAGATTTTGATACACTAGGTCCCAAATCGATACGATTTCCGATATGATTCGATGCAATATACGATACGATATTTTAGTTACAATACCAATTTTGCCTCAGTAATGGAAGAGATTCTCAAATTCACTAATGCTGTAAATTCAATTGTAAAAGTAACCCTCTAACCTGCTGCATAATTAAATATTAATATTTACATTGAGAACTGACCATTAAACAATAGTTATACAACATCATGCACTTTTGATTTAAATATATGACCGACTGTCATTCAAAACAAAAGGGCAACTTTCCACAAACTGTCAGCAGCTCAGCAAGATGACTCGCGGTGTGGCAAGCTTCAATCGCCCGCGTTAGTAAAACGTGGGACATGAGGGACCAGTGACTGTCAGTGTACTGAGAGGTGATTGTCAAGTAGAAATCCGTAGCTCTGCTTGTCCAGCTGTGGCAAGTGATGGCAACTCTCTCTGCCGATTTCATTGCAGTTGCGACGTTGTTTTTAACATCTATGTACATCTTTGAGATTGTGACTTGACTCAGTTGTTTCCGTGTGGGTAGCGCATAGCGTGGTTCCAGTGTCTGGACAAGGTGTCTGAAGCCTACATTTTCTACCACACAGTATGGTCTGAGATCCTTGCAGATAAAAATTGCCAGAGCCGAAGTGATGTTCTCTGCACATGGAGACGTGAATGGAAACTTCATACCAAATACTTTCTCCAGCGAGGGTTGTTGCAGTGACTTGTAGTTTCCTGGTTGTTGAGTGTACTCTTGGTGATGCCTAGTCAAATGGCTCCGGAGATTAGTTGCATTTCTGTTGTACTTAACCTCTACTTTGCACATTTTGCGCACAGCATTATTTTTGTCAAGTTGGGCGCAGTTTTCTTGCTTCTTAAAGCCGAAGTGCTGCCAGACATTGACTCTTAAATTTGCCGGGGATTGAAGTTGCGCTTCTCCATCTTGTTGTTCTCTGATCGGAGGCACGTGGCCTGGATCTCGCAAGATCTGATAATCTGACTGCAATAACGTTGCACTACGCACTAAATCACACGAGACTAAAGGGGCAAACAAAACAAAAAAATAAACGGGTAAAATCTAATGCATTTTAAAAGATCGATACTGGGATTTATGTATTGATAATCTTTCCTACAAATGTATATCGATAAAATATCGGTATATAGACATTTTTAACCCACTTCTAGACATCAGACAAATGTTAAATATTATCAAACTCCAACTTTGAACAAAAAAAACAACAAAATATTAATGTAGGCTGTTGTCAGGGTTATGCTTTAAAATGATGTCTGCAATAGATGATGTCCTGACTTAGAATTTTGGACTCCTGACATTACAACCTACATAGAATATCAACTTCTAAAGGTGTTGGTGGCCAGCAAGTTGTATTCAATGTGACAGCTACTCTCTGCTTCAGTCCAATATGAGAGGGAACATGATGTTGCTGTCCACAGCAGCCTCCTCTGAATGGAAGATAAAGACCAACACTATAGAGTCAAATATTATCATCTGAAACTAGAAAGCAAAAAGAACACATTCCTCCACCAAGGCCAAATTGACCAAATTTGAGATAGATCTGGTCATTTAATATCCTGTTGCTGCCTGGTGATGCTATGACTAATCCTCCCCAAAATTTAATAAATTCTTCCTTCAGTATATATCCAGTGTTGTGTAGCTCAATTTTCATTTCAAACAATTTAAATGAACTAGTTCATGTTCAAAGTTAATGATTTACAATTTTGAATTACGCCAGAGTGGGCAATTTTCTGCTTGTGTGCTGCTGTGTACTGTGTGTTTTGATGTTTTGTTGTTTGTTTGTTTTTTACTTGGATAATACAACAGTATCTGGTATCATTTAGTGACATTTACTGTTGTTGGAGTTTTGTGAATACCTATGAGAGTTAACAACACATTCTCACATTCAGCTGCTGCAGATGGGTGCAGTTAGTCCACAGTTTATCAAAAACATGAGGTTTTAGGAAATTCCTGCACACCACTGTAACCACCACTCCACCAAGTTTTGTGAAAATCTTCCTATAGTTTTCACAAACAGACGAACACACACCGCCAAAGACATGACAAACTTGGTCACAGTTTATTACATTGAGCAACTACTGTCACAGTACCCATGTTTAATCATTCAGTCAGTCTATCTGAATTTTAAAAAAAAATGATTAATGTATTTCCTTATTATTTTACCGCAAAAAGAGCATGCAACATCACTGGTATGGTTCCTTTTGACTGCACTGATAAATTAATGAATGTTTCCCTTCCTCAAGGCTGGTGATCAGGAATGGGAACAGCATTGACGCTGCTGTCCTCTATGATTCATATGAGGTGGAGTACCTGCCCAATGAAGGTCTACTCAGCAGCTCCAGATATCTCTTCATTGATCTGACGACAGACGCCTCAGGCACGTCCACTGGCATGGCCATCAGGTACCAAGGTAAGCTTTGGAGTTGCCATAATAGCTGGACTATTAAGCACTAAATGGGATGATTATGATGGTATTTTGTCAGGCAGAAACTTTCTTAATGAATAACTGATTTAAATATATAATGAAGTAAGACCAGGCGTTTATAGTGTAAGAGCTGCTGCTGTGGTTAGTAATACCTTGACACAGAGGCAGGGGTTTGACATAGAAGTAGGAGACAAAGCAAGCTTTGGTGGGACCGGATAGAATGCGCAATCTCTGGCACAGCGTGAAAGATGAATGGGAGGTTGAATTCTGCTGGAGCTGATGAGTAGAATGACTGCAGGTGTAGAAATGAACCACGGCATGAGTCTGCGCCCACACCACCAACACATGGAAATAAACAAACAGGGCAAAGGTACAGAAGGAAAGAGGGCAAATGAAGACAAAAAAAAAGAAGTCTGGAGGTATGGCAGGTTCAATGACAAGTGAGGAATGAAAGAAGACGAGAGTAGACCAGTGAATAGAGGTCAAGAGTACCCATGGTGATGGAGGCAAACAAGCCTGATACATAACACATACAGTATAAAAGAAGGCCGTGTAAAGGAAGGGAAAAGTTGAAAAGCACCTTTCAAATGTTTAAAGGAAAAAAGAGAACCAGACTGGTGGGAAGGATCTAATGCCTGAGAGGAAACTGTTAACAGAGATTTGGCAGGTGTCTTCATGGTTAAACTAATGTCATCTCTGTAAATACAGTCAGCGTATTATGTGGATAATACATTTGTTGGCACTGGGGCAAGATTTTGAGATCAGAGTTGATTTGATGTCTTGTCTGTTGAGTTTTATTGGCCAATCAACATTGACTGATAAATGGCAGCGGGGACAGAGAGAACACACTGGCTGAAATACAAAATTGCATTGTCTAACAGTGATGTAGCTGGTTTGTTTTTCTGTATTCATTCATCTTATTTCAACATGTACTGAGCTACATTTGGATTCAGATGGTTGATGGCTGGTTTGCTGATGTTTCCATGGGATGATATTGTAATTGTGTTGCGTATTCAAATGAATTTCAGCAACTTATTCTTTTATTTTCATTTTGAGAGGGGCAAAAATCCTTATTTGGTTAAAGCTAAGGGGACTCAAGAGTATCTGAGGAGAAAGGAAGAAAAGACACAATGAAACATAGCTCTCTTTAAACTTTAATATCTTCTCAATGGAATTTCAGAATAGAAGGAAAGGGAATAATTCACTTCTTGACAGCATAAAAGCCCCTATTACAAAAAAGTTCCTGATAACTTAAATAAAAATGTCAAATGGATAATTGCCTTCGTTGTTATTTAGTGAAAAGAATCGTTATTAGTTGCATTAAAATGTACCTATAGCCTTGTTTGCTTTATGGTACTCTAGTAGCCATCTAATGCAGTGTGTTTCTTCAGCTGAAAGCTATTTAATACTTTTGTCAGGTACAGTGAAATAAAATATTTAACAACAGGCTGTCAGGTACAAAATTTTAACCTCAAGCTTCTACCAGCACAGTATATGACATTCAAATCAATATGATCTATTTTCATTTGAATTTCAAGCAAGAACATAGAACATTGCAAACGATACATCGCTGAGCTGGGCTTCTGATCTTTTTTCCCACATTTATCTCACTGCTCACCATCAGATAGTCCATGAGGACCACTTGGAAATACAATCAGCGTAATCTGCTTAAGGCTTCAATTCACTGCAACAAATGGGATAAAGTCCAAAGGGAACAGCTCTGCATATTTCTAACAGACCTCATTATGGTCATTAGCGGGACGTAATGCTGTTCCGCCTGCCTTTAATAAATTTCCGTTATCCTGACATGATGAACCTCTCATCATGGTGCACAGAGCCTTCATTCAGCCAAACCCAGCATCAGCTCTAGATTCTATCCACTGGGTTGGTCCCTTACACTTCTAATTAGTGATGGAAGGAGGGGTCAGATCCTTTACTTCAGTAACAATACCATTACAGCAATGTAAAAATATTCCATTACGTGAAAAATATGGATGAAGTAAAAGTTTTAACTTCACACGTTAATTAATGGTTTGGTCCCACTGTCTGACATATTATAAGATATAATGTCAATAGATTATTAATAGTGAAGCATCAGGAAAACTCAAGATTTTTCATCTAATCTTTTAATGGTCTCATCCACCCGATAACTATATCCCTATACAGAGGATATGGCAGAAATCATGCCAGAGGTTTATTATTAAGGAAAATTTGCATGTCATAACCAAAAAATATGTATAAATGTGTAATTTCAGAAAATATTCATTCATTATTTGAAGCCAATCAGTATTAGGGATATTAAAAATTATCAAACGTCCCAGCAACATCTGGAGCTTGATACTAATTCTTACAAAAAAAATCAACAAACAAAAAAAAAAACTTATTGTTTTCTGTAATTTATAATTACATATCTGTTCTGCACTTAAATATAGTAGTTTTTGGGTATTAAACTATATTCTGTTGTTCCTCTTGGGAGTACTGTCATCAATAATACTATATCAGCATGGCAGGTATGGCAGTTTAACAACCTTATTATAAAAAGTGGTACAGTTTCTTAGCAACAATAGGACATAGCGATGCTTATTCCATTTCAATTACCTGTTAGTAAGATGAATATACTTCTGTTCATTCCACCTTTAATAAAAAAAAACCTTTGATGTACCTCGCACTGTCTTCCTACAGCCTATGCTGCGGGCCACTGTTACGAGCCCTTTGTGAAGTATGGTAACCTGACCAGCAGTGACAGCACATGGGCAGTGGGTGCTGTGGTGGAGTTTGCTTGTGACCCTGGTTATACTCTGGAACAGGGGTCCATCACCATTGAATGCACAGACCCCAACAATCCACAGTGGAACGAAACTGAACCTGCCTGCAGAGGTGAGCATCAACGAAACTCTTTCTATTTCCACACCTCCAGATTTGTCTTCTTCAAACATACCATCCAACCAATGCAAATTCAAGTGACAACACAATTTATGAAATTCATAAGGAGTGACTGCATTCAGTGATATCCTGTAATCATAAAAATAGTTTTAAAGGATATGTAGATAAATTATGGTGGCATGGCAGTTGGCCAGACACATTATGTTTTTAACATATTGTATCTCTGAGGGAATTTGTAAATATCCTCACCTTCTTAAAATAATTACCTCAGTCATTTATTGACAAAATTAATTTTTTCCTTAAATCAACTCTTTATGATGATTTGTCTCCAGTTTTTTGTGTTTTCTGAAAAGCTTGAAAAAAGTATTAGGCGATTATTTTAAGAAGGCGACAATATATAGTATTTGGACATAAGCATGATTGAAAATCAAAGTCAGTGACGGTAGAATTCCCACATTACTAATCATTACAACATTCAACACAAATGTCAAATACCATGAAATGATGGAGTTATAAAATGGCCAATAAAATCTTAATAATTCCCCTGAAGACTGCACCACATCCAGTAGATCCAGGGGTGAAAGTGGCTTAAAAGTCTTGCTGGAAAGTCTTGCCCAAAGGGTGCACGCCATCGACAAAGTTTTACGGTTTTTAATTGGTTTTGGGTGTTTTTATTACAGTTTTTGGGTGTCTATTCCCCACACAACTGCAGCCCCCATAGCCCCACCTTTCCCGCGCTACCCCTGGAAATGCTTTGAAAACTGCTTTTTACAGTAATTGCCCACTACAGTGCTAACAACAGGGAACAGGAAGACATGCATACATGAAAAAACAGATCATCAGTATCACTCAATGATTTATTTAGCGGCTCACTTTCACCCCTGAGTAGATCTGATGTAAAGTGCTTAGCAAAGGCATACAGCTGTGAGGTCCTACTTTTAAGACAGACTTTACTCCAAGCGTTAACATTCACAGACGTGTATGTGTATGTTCCAGCTGTGTGCAGTGGGGAGATCACAGACTCAGCTGGAGTGGTGCTTTCTCCTAACTGGCCAGAAGCATATGATAAAGGCCAGGACTGTATCTGGGGAATCCATGTGGAGGAGGACAAAAGGATCATGCTGGACATCCAAGTGTATGTATCTATGTTCTAGATGTGTCTGCTCCGCCTCCTCCATTTCCCTTTGATATGAGACATATGCATTTCCTTAAACCTCTTTCCTGGCTGCTTTGGGTCAAAAACAAATCATCACCACCCCCACTCACTGTCTTTGCTGGTAGGTTTGTGGTGTTCTGCTTCAAAAGGAAGCAGTGTGAAAATTACAAAGAGCTGCCTCACTTTTAAAACACACTAAAAATTCAACATGCTGATAATCAACTTGTAAATAAAATACTTGTTTGCCGCATAGACAAAGTTTAATTAGGTGCACTCGAGAAAACTTAATATATCAGGGAGGGATTGTTTTTTGCTTTTCAAGTCACATCAATCTCATGGAGTAGATGTGCATGGTAGTGTATGTTCCAGTAAATGCAGGGCTGAGGTGAAGACACAATACATCCCACCTGCCATGTCAGAGCGCGATAAATCAGCTGGAGGGAATCATCTGCCATGTATAAGCAAATTAGGGAGAGCTGGTTTGTGTCAGCTGCATTGTCCACTCCCGTACTCGTGTTGTGCTTTGAGAGGCATTGATTAATGGCGTCCTCTGGTTCCTGAAAGGAAGTCTGTCAACATTAGTAATTGCTCTTCATTTAGCAGGTGATTTCAGAAGAACCAGAATCAGAATCAGAAAAGACTTTATTGCCAAGATTTTATACATATGAGGAATTTGTTGTGGTGCTGTTGGTGCATGCAGTCCAATAAACTAAACTAAACTAAATTCTTAAAGTGCAGAAACAAATAAAAATATAAATATATGCAATCTGTTATGTTGAATAAAGCAGCAGTGTAGCTGGCAGTAATAAATACCACAGACAAATGTGTAGATGAAAAGGTGCCAATGAACAAGTCGTCTGAGTTGAGAGTTAATTTAATGCATAGAGTTCGGGTACTGTCAATGTGACAGGCAGACAGAGACAGAGGCAGACATGGAATGTAAAGAGTGTCAGGGGGGGTTCCGGGCCTTGTTGATAAGGCTGACAGCAGATGGAAAAAAAAACTGTTCTTGCGGCGTGAGGTTTGGTCCTGATAGACCGCAGCCTCCTGCCAGAGGGGAGAGACTCAAAGAGTTTGTGTCCAGGGTGGGAGGGATCAGCCACAATTTTTCCTGCACGGCTCAGGGTCCTGGAGGTGTACAGGTCCCGAAGAGATGGGAGATTGCAGCCAATCACCTTCTCTGCAGACCGAATGACACACTGCAGCCTGCCCTTGTCCTTGGCAGTGGCAGCAGCATACCAGATGGTGATGGAGGAGGTGAGGATGGACTCAGTGATGGCTGTATAGAAGTGCACCATCATTGTCTTTGGTAGACTGAATTTCTTCAGCTGCCGCAGGAAGTACATCATCTGCTGTGCTTTCTTGATGAGGGAGCTGATGTTCAGCTCCAACTTGAGGTCCTGGGAGATGATGCTTCCCTGGAAGCTAAGATGGGCATTGGTGGAGGTGACTGGATCTGGGGCTGTTGGGTGGTGTCGTGGGGGATGGTTGCAGGGCTGTCCCTTTGTCTTTCAAAGTGGCAGTAGAACTCATTCAGGTCAATGGCTAGGCATCGGTCGTTGATGGTGTGGGGGGCTTTCGCTGGTGATCTGCCTGAGCCCTTTCCCGACAGACACAAAGTCATTGGCTAAGAACTGGTGTTGGAGCTTCTCAGAGTACCGTCGTTTAGCCTCTTTCACCTCCTTGCTAAACTTGTACTTCACCTCTTTGAGTCTGTCTTTGTCCTCACTCCTGAAGGCCTCTTCCTTTGCCAACCTCAGCTGTCTGAATTTGGCTGTAAACCAGGGTTTGTCATTGTTGTAACTCACCCTGGTGCGTGATGGAACACAGCAGTCTTCACAGAAGCTGATGTATGACATCACAGCCTCCGTGTACTCATCCAGACTGTTGGTAGCAGACCTGAACACATCCCAGTCAGTAGAGTCGAAAAACACCTGAAGAACCTCCACAGCCTCACCAGTCCGCTTCTTTTAAGTCCTCACTACAGGTTTGCAGAGCTTTAGTTTCTGCCTGTAGGCAGGAATCAGGTGGAGCATGACATGGTCAGAGTGGCCGAGTGCAGCACAGGGGATGGCGTGTTAAGCATCCCGATGGTGGTGTAGCAGTGATCCAGAATATTCACCTCTCTGGTGGGGGGTTTAACAAACTGTCTGTATTTAGGGAGTTCGCGACTGAGGTTACCTTTGTTAAAGTCTCCAAGAACAATAACTAAGGAGTCCGGACAGGTCCGCTCCACACACTGTATCTGGTGGGCGAGCATGCACTGTGCGTTCTGCACATTGGCCTGCGGTGGGATGTAAACACTGACCAGAATGAATGAAGCGAACTCACGGGGTGTAAAACAGCTTACAGTGGATGATGATGGATTCCAGGTTAGGAGAACAGTGTTGCTGGATCACTGTTACGTCGTTGTACCAACCACCGTTGATGTAAAAACAGATTCCTCCACCTTTGGTTTTGTCGGAGAGTTCCGTGTCGTGGTAGAGTTGAAAGCCTACCAGCTGCAGCACAGAATCCGGTATTAATCCTTAAGCCACGTCTCCATGAAGCACAAAACCGCAGAGGAACAAAGGTCCCCTGTTTTTGCTAAACAGCAGTTGCAATTTCCATTTTGTTGGACAGTGAGCACACATTAGAGAGAAATATTCCCCATAATGCTGTGCGTAGTCCGCGTTGGCGAAGACGTACGAGCGTACCGGCCCGTTTTCCCCTCCTCCGGCGTGTCACCTTTGACCAGAATGTCCAAAATTTCTAGAGTTGAGAGCAGAAAGTTAGGAAATAGATCCTCTGGAGTTATATCCCTAATGTTCATGAGCTCTTCTCTGGTGAAAGAGCTCCGGTTACCATCGCAAAAAACAGAGTTAATACACCAAAAGAAACAAACCAGCGAGCACCTACGTGCCGAGGCAGCCGTCCGCAGCGCCATCTTAGACTTTACTGGAATTCTACCACCTGCATGTCCATACATTTTAACTTTACTTTTTTTTTTAATGTGCAGTCATCTTGCCATAAAATAACACTTTCAGGTAGATGTATAATGAACGTTGACATTTTCCCTCTTTATTCAAGACCCCCATTCTGTGAAAGAAGCAGTATTTCACATATTGCTTTTAGGTTGCAGAAATTTTCTCCAACAGCTTAGTAAATGGGTGCAACAAAATATTAACTGGCAACTTCAGAAGTTGTTTGGCTATATTTTGGTTAATGGAATTTTATTTCTCACCAGTGTGAAGTGAGTAGTACTCCATTCCAGTTCCATTTTCTACCGCTTATCCTGTTAATGGTCGCAGGGGGCTGGAGCCTGTTCCAGCTGCCTTTGGCTGTGAAGCAGGGTACACCCTGGACAGGGCACCAGTACATCGTAGGGCCGACACATCTTGTCAGAAAACCATTCACACTCACAACTGCACTACCGACGTCATCCTTTAGCCAGGTCTCGAACCTAGAACTTTCTTTCTGTGAGGTGAAAGTGCTAACCACTGCTCCACCATGCCGTACAAAATCAGTATACATTTGGCAAATTGTCATGTCATGTAACTTCCAGTCGAAATTGTGAAGACAGCTATTGATTCCTTTGTTTCAAACACAATTAAAACACATCAACACCTTCCTGATGAGGTTTTTGATGATAAATTACACCCAAGAATGATATTTCCTAAACTTTGATTGAATTGGCAATGAGTGATTATTGTCATTGGCAAACACGTAATTTTTGAAACTCAGTTAATGGTGGTTGAGTGAGTTACACAGCTGTCAAAGCTTTTACATAAATAATTTGCAGCATGTATATACTGCTAAACAAGTGTATGCAACACTAAAAGGTCCAGTGCATTGAATATGCAACCAAAAAACTGAAATGCAGCTGTAACTGCAGTAATACAAATAGTGCCTCCATGCTCCAGTGCCATTTGCATTTATTTGAATGAGGTAATATGAATACTTTTTGAGCAAAAACAACCACTTTCTATGCAAATAAGCTTAATTGTAAACAATGTTCACAAACACCACCATTAATAGGCACACATAGTTGGAGAGGAAATATCAGCATCTTCAGAGAAGTGGGGTAATTGAAGCACATTTATAGGCTAATAATGGGTGTCATCCAAATGCGAATGAAAGATAGATAACTCACAAAATAATACCTTCAAAGTCCTGTGAAACATAATCACCTTAGTAAGTTTCCTCCTTGTCAGATTTTTTTTCTCCCCCTCCACTTTAAATCGTGCTCTATTCTTTCACAGTCTCATGTGAGTCTTCGACAACATCACTGTTTAACTCACTGGAATATTAGATCCATGATTTCTGTCCCATCCCTCCATCCATCCATCCATCCATCCAACCATTTTCTATACCGTTAACCAGTTAAGGGTCATGGGAGGGGCTGAAGCCTATCCCACCTGACTGGGCAAGAGTTGGGGTACACCCTGGACAGATTGCCAGTCCGTTGCAGAGCCAACACATATAGACAAACAAATATTCACACTCATAGCCACACCTACTCTCAATTTAGAGTCTCTGATTAACCTAACTTGCACTTCTTTGGACCTCGGGAGGAAGCCAGACTACCAGGAGAGAAGCAATTTCTGTCCTTAAGATCAAATTTCTTATTTGAATTTTTGAAAAATGCTTCAGCACCTTGTTGCATAGGACACTCTCAGGATTCTTTTGTATTTTAAACCTCTCTGCCATTGTTTTGTATATATGGATCATTGAATTCAGAAACCAAACAGGGGTAACTGGGAAATCAGCTGCAAAACTTTATGGGCTTCTTCAATTATATAATATTTTTGGTGAATTGGACCTGGAGAAGTCGCAGATCGTGGGTGGAATGTGATCTGCAATTCATGATGCTATCAGTAGATACTAACCATGCTTTATGAATTTACCCCCCAAAAAGGGAAGCAACAACAGGGTGACGTGGCTGTTACATCATTTATTTATAGTACTTTACCAATGAAGTAGTAACTGAACTCTGCTGCTGGTTTATATAAATCATTTCTAACAACTTTGGATTAGCTGTTGGAGTTAAGGCTCAGTACAGCAGTGATTAAGCTCTTAAAAACCCTCCTCTGAAAGCATCTCTACATTTTAGTGTGCATCTTAGTCTCCCTGGAGGAAAGGCTATGATAAGTATTGGGGATCTTTCTGTGTGGAGTTTGCATGTTCTCCCTATACCTGCGTGGGTTCTCTCCCACTCTTCCTCCCACAATATAAAGACATCAAGAGAGGACTAGGCTGATGGGATACTCTAAATTGACTGTAGGCGTGGATGTGAGTGTGAATTGTTGTCTGTCTATATGTGTTGGCCCTGCGATGGACTGGTGACCCATCCAGGGTGAACCCTACCTCACACCCGAAAGCCGCTGGGATAGGCTCCAGCCCCCTTAACCGCCAACCCTTAACAGGATAAGTGGAAGAAAATGGATGGATGGATGGATAGGATTATTAGGGCCGATTTAGACATTTAGCCTTACCTGTGTGTGCGTGTGTGTGTGCTCGCTTGTGCGTGTGTGAAGCTAAGGTGAACCTTGAGGTGCCATCAGGCTGCTGTCCATCCTCCTGCTCTAGTGGATTTACTACTAAAAAGTTGATTTCCATGGAGAGAATCCTCCCTTCCATCTCAACACATGCCTTGCAGTTGTCTGAGCATTTAAGTGATGCTTATCACTAGCAGCTGTTCTGTCTGAATCTTTGGGTTACACAGTGCATGGAGATACATGAGGCCTGTAACAAGGCTCCTCACTTTCCACACAGACTCCTGTGCACACCCATACACACACACAAACGTATATATCTTCATCTCTATGTGGATAATGGCATGAGGGACATTATCACCAGGGTGTATCCAATGACTGCAATGGATGGTCGTCAAATGAAAGAGGAGGTAGTGAAGGGTGTGATTAAGATGAGAGTGGGGGAAGTAAAATTAATGAGCGTCCGCTGCTGCTGGATGGAAATCAAACACATGGTCTGTTTAATTGACAGTGTCTGTTAAGGGCTTATGAATCTTTCATTAACATTAAAATGGAAAGTTGGGTGCGTTCCTGAGTAAAAGACATATGAAATAAGTGACCACAAAAAAGACAGTTATGATTCACATCCCTGTCTTTGTGTTTCACCCCTGCCCAGGTGTTTTCATCTTAATTGAAGCTGCTAATTTTGTGAGGTCATCACAACCATCAAGACTGAATGAGGTTAGACAAAAAACACAGGGTTACTGATCATGGGTTGGGTCTCATGCACAACAGAGGTGGGGGTAAGTCACGCATGAGTAAGTCCCAAGTCTTAAGCCTCAAGTCTCAAGCAAGCCTTGAGTCATTTTTGTGAGTGTCGAGTCAAGTCATAGCTTTGGTCAAGTAATGTAAGTCTTAAGCCTCCTGCTCTCTTTCCCCCTAACCGGTCAAAGCAGAAGGCCGTCCCCATTGAGCCTGGATCTGCTCAACGTTCTTGCCTGTTAAAAGAAAGGTTTTTGTCGCCGCTGTTGCAGGATGTGCTTGCTGATGGAGAATTGTTGGGTGTAAATTCATTGGAGGAGTGTGGTACCAGACCTGCTCTACCTGTAAAGTGTCATGAGATAACTTTTGTTGTGATTTGGCGCTATATAAATAAAATTGACTTGGCTTGGCTTGAATCAAGTCACAAAATTATAATAAGAAGTGCTGAACTTTTATTTGCAACAAATATTTCAGTATGTCACCAAAAAAACCATTGCATTAAATAGTGAGCTTGAATAAGTATGATTTCTATGTCCATTACTCCTTCAAAGAAGCCTCAGAGAGAGAAATAGAAAAAGTGTAATTTGGCCTTGTATTTGTGAATATGTGTGTGTGTGTGTGTGTGTGTGTGAGAGAGAGGGCTGTGTGTATGTGATAGAGAGAGAGAGAGCAGTGAGTTTTTGTGCATGCATGCCAACAAATATTTCAATGTCACAAAAAAAAAGCGCATAAAAAAGTGAATTTCTTCTTTAAATCTGCAGCACACCCCTTCACTTTCCTCTCAAACTTTCCTCATAACACAACCGATTATAAAAAACTAAGTTAGATATACATTAGTTCTACGTTTCATAGCCCTCAGGCTGCAGTGACTGGCAGCTAGCTAACAAACTCTAAATTGAAATGTAGACCTAGCAGCTAGCCAGAACTGCTCTGCTGACTGAATAATATCGTGTTTCAGTCAAATTGTCTGTTATTTGAGAGGCTGGATTAATTTCATACTAAAATGTCACCATGACTCAAACTTGAGGAAGTCTGTAATGCAAACAGTAAGCTCTTGTCACTTTCGACCTAAGGAGATGGGATGTTAGCTAACGTCAAGTTAAAAAAAAAGTGAACTAGTGAGACCTCACATGACTTTCTTCTTCTTGTGTAGCCTGGAATACCGAATAAATTTCAACGTGGTGCCGCAGGTTTTGGCTGTCTGCAGACCTTGCTAACAGCTACTCTTTTTTTTGTTTTCAGTAAAATAGTCCATCCATTTTCTCCCATTTACTCCTGTTAAGGGTTTGAGGAGGGGCTGAAGCCTTTCGGGTGAGAGGCAGGGTTCACCCTAGACAGGTCACCAGTCCATTACAGGGCCAAAAAATATAGACAGACAATCATTCACACTCACAGTCAATTTAGAGTATCAATTAGCCTCGTCCCCTCTTGATGTCTTTGGACAGTGGGAAGAAGCCGGAGTACCCGGAAAGAACCCACACAGGCACAGGGAGAACATGCAAACTCCACACAGAAAGATCCCATGCCCAAGCCATGACTCAAACCCAGAACCTTCTTGCTGTGAGGCAACAGTGCTAACCACTGCACCACCGTGCCACCAACGCCAAAGTTTTTATTAGTACTTCAGGCGAAGACCCTATTATGTTTGCTCGACACACTCACCACTTAAAAAGTTAATTTGACCCCCTAAACATGCTCGAAAACTGTTTAGGTACACACATTGGGTGCGCCTAAAAATTCTATAATTTAACAAAGAAGCAGCGCCCTACTCAATAGCGCCACCTAGATACAAAAAAAACACGCCACAGCCTGTAGGAATGTCCTACAGACATGGGACCAACACCGTTTTATTCGTCTCATCAAGACAGACAAATCATACACCAACACCCCTGACCTAACTCTCACAGGATGTCCACAATTTGGACACAAATGTCCAATTTGGACAATTTTGCGCCCCAAACAAACGCTTTCTCCTCCTACGGCGTTCATGGTATCGCTTCCAAAACTTCATCGTGACTCTCCAAACTCTGCTGATCAAAAGTTATTAAAAGTTTTTATATAGCATAAACGGTTTGGGTTTCATAAGCTCTCAAAGTGGGGGAGACACTTTTTATACTTTTCACCTTACAATGGAAACCAATGGGGCACCTGTGTGCTCTCATGGAACATACTCTCAAACACTCACTTCTCACATGTAAACTAAATGTCCCACAGCCTCAAAATACACACCACTGTATTCCTGACAAAAATCCCTACAAAAATATGGTATGAGGTCCCACTTTTGCCCAACATATGCAGAGCTATTTGATTTTGACACACAAAAAATGTCAGCATTTCACTCTGTCACAGACAGCAGAGAGCAGTGGGGGAGGGGTTCTTAAAGGGCCAGCTCTCAGCTCTGCTCTCACTCTCTGATCACACTCAGGCTTCTATCTCCTAAACAACAAGGCCCAGGGATTTGCCAATTACACCGTTGGATTCGGGCCGGTGTCAATGACGCGGCGGGGGCTCAGGCCCTAACAACGCTGCTTGCAGCTTTAATTCAATCTACATTTGTCTTTAGAAAAGAGTTCCATCCATCCATTGTCTTCAGCTTATTCCTACATTAAGGGTCACGGGGGGGCTGGAACCTATCCCAGTGTCAACAGGTAAGAGGCGGGGTACACCCTGGACAGGTCACCAGTCTATCGCAGGGCCAACATATAGAGACAAACAGCCATTCACACTCACAGTCATACCTATGGTCAATTTAGAGTATTCAATTAGCCTCGTTAGAAAAGAGTTGAATCATTGAAATGTTGGCAGAACACAGGATATGAGGAAAGAAAAGCAGCTAGATGCTATATTTCAGACTTTCTGAGAAATGTAAACAGCAGATAATAGATACATTAATAATTTGGGTGTGACATGTTGGCAAGCTGCTCCTGGGGGCCACGCGGGACAAACTCAGTGCCATTTTTGCCTTCAAATTGCACCAAATCGAACTAGTGTCAGAGAATGGAGGCTGTGATTGATTTTCCACTACAGATGCACAGCATAGCCGCACAAGTCTTGTTAAACTTAATCACAACAAATTTGATGCCAGCCAACAATATTTCTCAATCTGTTCGGCTCTCAGAGCAGGTGAGAGGCTTTATCTTGTCAGCAATGAAATAAACATGGCGCACCATGAGTTTTGGAGGATGGTGGACTTGGTTTAGTACACTTTTCAGGACCAGTAATACAGGATCTCAGACAGACTGAATGTTAAGCAAGGTGAGGCCTTTTACTTCACATTTCTCTTCTCCATGATTTCATTATGAGGAGGATTTATGGTGTTGATGTGAAATCTATTTTAAATTTCGGTTATGATTTCGAGAGATAATGTTCTGCAAGTATCAAAATTGCAGAGGTAATGAAGTCTCAATGGAAAATTTCTTCTGAGAATCAACTGTAAGAGAATGAACATGGTTTTAGATTTTGTATTCACAAGCTGGGCGGCACGGTGGTGCAAGGGTTAGCTCTGTCGCCTCAAAGCAAGAAGGTTCAGAGTTCAAGCCCTGGCTCGGGCACGGGTCTTTCTGTGTGGAGTTTGCATGTTCTCTCTGTGCCTGCGTGGGTTTTCTCCAGGTACTCCAGTGTACCCTTGCCCCACGCAGGTACAGGGAGAACATGCAAACTCCACACAGAAAGATCCCGTGCCTGAGCCAGGACTTAAACCCTGAACTTTCTTGCTGTGAGGCAACAGTGCTAACCACTGTGCTTCCTGCTTGAAGAAAACACGTTTCCTCCAAATCTTTTTCCCACTTTCACATCCTGTAGCGAGAAATACTTGCTATCCTCTGGCAAATATTTCTCACCACAGGATGAGAGAGTCAATAGATAAATTTTGCAACAGTTTAATGGTTAAAAAAATACTTGACTTGTTTTGTTTGCTGCCCCTAGGATTAGGCAGTTACAAACCGAACATTTAATACACACAAAAAATTGATAAACTGTGACTGAATGTACCACAAACAAATCTGCTCCACATGAGGATGTCAAACTGGCAGTATTTACAGTATTTCCATGCCCATGAGAATGTGAGTGTATAATCACCTCCTGCCTGCGGGGGGACATCCTGAGGGCAGCTCTGCATCTCGCTGCAATCTTTCAGGACAAGTCTGATGTACCCTGCAGAAGAACTTGATTAAATGCCTTAAATTGGTAAAGTAATGTGTATGTTTCAGGAATCAGGACATGTTTTCTTCTCTAGACCCTGAAAATTCACTGCCTAGTTTACATATGGGTCAGGACAGATTCATATCATATACAGTCAGATTCTCAAGTCCTGCGTGTGTGTGTGTGTGTGTGTGTGTGTGTGTGTGTGTGTAGGCGAGAGCCAACTGTACTTGTTGGGTCCAGAAACTACTTTTGGCTATGACCAAGATTCAGTTATGAAGGTTTAGAATACGGGAAGAGGCTCTGGAATGCATTATGTCAATAGTGGGTCACCATGATCTTTGTAAGATAAGGGTTTTCGTGTGTGTGTGTGTGTGTGTGTGTGTGTGTGTGTGTGTGTGTGTGTGTGTGTGTGTGTGTGTGTGTGTGTGTGTGCATGCAAGGAGTTTTTAATCTTTGTGCATCTGAGGTTGAGTTGACAGAAGACAAATGTTTCTGCCTGTGGAAAGACAAATACTCCTCTTCATCTGTTCACAAACTCACTCATATTCCTGTAACATCTTCCAGTTTTTGGATGAAAAACACCAATCTGAAATAAAGCTTTCATCTTTTACTCGAGCTTTGCCATGTGTCGATTCAATCCATGCCTCTTGAACCTTTGATTTTCCAGCATCCCCATAGTGATTAATAGCTCAATCTCATGCTGGCTAATGAGTTTTATCAGGAGCCGCTGGTGATTAATTAGTGACAGCAAAGAGCATGTCACTACTTTATTCTGGCTAAGCCATTTCTTCCATGCTCTAAATCTTTCCCTACAAAGAGATAGCTCAGCCCCAGGTGACATTTGAGAAGAGCTTGGAGGTTTGTAGACATATCAGGTATGCAGAACACGTGGCCTTATGACAGTAAACTGATGCTGAATGGTTAGTCAGCATGACGTCACGATTCATCTCACAATACAGAGCAGTCAAAACTAATCACTGTCAGTTTTATAAGATTGGTGTAACTCATCAGTCTGAAGTCATATCGCAGATGTTTGCAGTGTCCTGTAGCTTGGGGCATGTCACTCAGATCTTCCCATCAGTGTTGTGACTGCCGTTCAGCACCGCTGTTGAAGAGAACAAGAGCATCTATCTAGAACCCCTCAGCTTTCTTCACACCAACACGGCCAGTGAAAACTATAGTAAGAGACTTCTCAGCTTAGAGAGAGCTGAGAATCTACGAAGTGTAACCATGGTAATAGAGCAATACATCGCTGACACGTTGTTGTAGGTCAGCTCAGAAGTTAGCAGAGGTTCACTTGACAAAAGCTCAGGATGGCAACCTCAGTGATCAGTCATTCAGGAGCTAAACAAACTTGTCAGATATACTCATTTCCACTGAATGAAGAATCTTGGAGGCATGTATGTGTCATATCAGTGAAAGAACAAGATCAAGGACATGGATCTAATACAATTGAGTTTATCTGCAAAATTATAATGTTATAACATCCACAAAAATATAATGTTCGATTTTTCCTTTTTATCAAGTATAGAAATATGACATTTTGCCATGATAGACTGTGGCTCCAAAGGCACGTTTAGTCCGCTGTATGAAAGCAGCAGTGTAACACCAAAACATGATTCAGAAAAATGATTTCAATTAATAAAATGACATTTATTTCTTTGCAGTCATACAGGATCCCAGCATCCTAGTTTTGATGTCTCTTCTCCTGACAATTATGAAAGAACATCTCTGTGGTTTATGCTGAAATACATGTTTAAAGTTCATTAGACTGCCTCTACTACATTCTGGACAAACTGCTTGTAGATCTGGATAGCCTTGCTGTAGTCTGGAATATAAAACGGCAAAAGTAAAAATAAAATGCCAAGAGGTAGCTTTCAATTGTCCATGAGGACTTGAGAAGAAAAAGCAAATGCAAGATGGTTTGTGCAAGTGTCCACATCAGGAATAAAATGCAGTTTGAACAGCCACTGTATTATATAGGAAGACTCCACTCGTAAGTGATTACTTGGTAACTACAGCATAATTTGTTCCAAGGGATACATGAGTTGCTGTCATCTGTTTTTACTCATGGTCCAGCAAGTTGACATCTTTAATACCCAAAGAAAAAGAACATTATATCTGTTCAACTGAATTTTTTGGATCATTCCTTGCCCTAGATTTGGGCCTTAATACTTCATGTTTCCTCAGATCATCATGATGGTGAAAAGTCAAATGTGGTCTAAAGAACAAAAAATACAAGAATAAGGTCTACATACAGCATTATTTTCCTTTAAGACAATGTGCTTGCAATGTGTGCCCCAGGGCTGCTCAGAGCACAATCTTTCCATTATCATCCTGACATTGTTCTCATCAGGAGTGCAGCAACAGCAAGCACATGGCCCTTCATGAATGATGTAATAGTCTCTCTAAGTAATATGTAACCTTGGTTTGACCTGCAGTCATCGTGGCCCTCTTTGACCAATTACTGTCATTTTAAAAATGCAAGAACACAATGTGAATGTGATGTCCAGTCACATAGTACTCACATTCATCTATGCATGTTCTGGGAAAGTACAGAGGTGATGTTTGACCTGTGGGTTCTCACCACATCATTCACTGTGAGAAGAGTATAATGAGAGCAAAGAGATAGTCACTCAATTTCAAGCACGTTTAAATGTCCTAAATGGACAGGCAGTGTCTGCCTCTCTGTTGCTTCTGTCGGTCTTTATTGGATAGATTGTCACTGTGTTCATGGTCTCCACATAATGAATTCCAACAACTATGGTGATCAACTTAATCTTTCTACCTGCAGCTCTAACATTTTTCCTACTCTCTTTACATTCAAAAGATGGAGACGCTCATAATATTCTACTGATACAAAAGGTTCCAGAATGATTTGTACCAATATTCATTATAAAAACCTGGTTTTGGGGAAATATCTCATGACTATTGGATAGATTGCACAGTGGTGCAGTGGTTAGCACTGACGCCTCACAGCAAGAGTTTCTGGGTTTGAGCCCCAGCTTGGGCAAGGGGTCTTTCTGTGTGGAGTTTGCATGTTCTTCCTGTGCCTGCATGGATTCTCTCCAAGTACTGTGGCTTCCTCCCACAGTCCAAAGACATATAATTGGAGTCTGGGCAGATCAGATACTCGAAACTGACCATAGGCGTGGCTGTGAGTGAGAATGTTTGTCTGTCTTTATGTGTTGGCCCTGCGATGGACTGGCATCTCATCCAGGGTGTACCTGCCTCTCGCCTGAAGGCAGCTGAGATAGGCTCCAGCCCCCCTACAACCCTTAACAGGATTGAAAATGGATGGATGGATGGATGGATGGATTGAAATGTATGTGCTGTTCGTGTGTTCAATTCCAGAAATATCCCATTTTCATGCAGCCCCACCATCAGGTTCAATACTGTCCAACTTTAGCTGTAACACAAAGTACTTTTAGTGTCCTAAAATTACCAGAGCTAGTAGTTCTGGAGAAAATCTATGAAATGCCCCTTAGATGAGTGTTGGTTTTAACTTTGTACATGTTTTTCCAGGTTGAACATTGGGAAAAATGACTTGTTGACAATCTACGATGGTGATGACCTTACAGCTAAAGTCCTGGGTCAGTATGGAGGCTCCAAATCCCGATTCAAGCTCTACACCTCTACTGCAGATGTCACCATCCAGTTCCAGTCTGACCCTGCCACTAATGTCTATGGCTATGGCAATGGCTTCATAGTCCACTTCTTTGGTGAGTCTAAAATCAGAAGTAAGTACCAAAAGCAAGATAAGTTTTCACTTGACTAACTTAACTGTTCCTCCTAACACCAATCAAGGAGACTTACGAAGTAGTTGTACTTTACCTAGATATTTCCATTTCATACAACTGTATACCTAAACAGAGCAAATGTGTGTTGATCAGATATTACCGGTATTATAAACAACAACACAAATTGCCTCCTTGAACAAAAGATAAACTGAAACACACATTAGACATTCTAATCTTAAATAAGAAAGATTCTAAAATTTACTAAATGCTTAAGTGTCCACGTAATTATTTTCAATGCATTAAAAAAACATTTTGAGGATATTTCAGGAATATGACCAGTGGGTGGAGGTAGAGCTGTAAAAGAATAAAAGACAAACTGAGTATGAGAAGTTTGGTAACTCACTTCAACACAAATATGTTACTAAAATGGCCGGCCTCATTGTCAAAGTACTGATAACTAAATGTTGGTGTGTAATTGTTAAATCAATATTTCAAATTTTTGGAATGGTGTTCGTTAATTTTCCTCATGAAAACACGAAAAGAAGATGGATGTTAATCTCATTGTTGTAACAACAACAACATGTTTAAGGATTTTTGTTTAATTTGCGGCTCTTTGGAGTGTCTGAGTTGCGTGTTTCATTTTATTTATTATTTTTCTTACTTTTGTTGGACCAAGGCCAGCCATGGCTTTCAGTCTTCTGGCCCTATTTACATAATTCAAAGTAATGTTCACACTAAGTCCATTTTTCCATATTTTTTGAATACCTTTGGGATATGTCTAATCCATCCACATCTTTTCCTCGATGAATATCCTTGACACAAGGTTCAGTGCAAAGTGCAAGGGGTTGTCTTTATAAACACAAAAAGCGGCATAACACAAATGTAAACCATAAATGTCATCTCTGATTCCCTTTAAGAGCCAGGCAAATAATGACATGAAATGTTCACAGTTTCTGAAGAGGAAACAGCTTGTCAAAAATATTTAAGACACTCAGGTTCCTTTGTCCTGTCAATTTTATATATGTTTTTCTTTAGATTTACACTCGAATAGCAGCAGATGTGACAGCATGCAGATCATCCACAGAAACATCAGGACTCCACCAAACTCTGGAATGTTTTAGGATCCTTAACATTACAGCAAGTTTGTGTTGAGGCAGCTTACTCTCTGACCGGAACTCTTTCTCAAATTATCATACCCATGTGTGCAGAGATGGGTGCAAGCGCATCTGCTAGTTACACAACATTGACTCCAAGTGAGAAAATGACTACGCCTGTCAGAAACTAGCAATGCACTGCATTGGACACAAGATAGAGCCCTTGATGTTTGAGCTCTGTACTGCCATACAGACATTAGATTGAAGAAGATGAAGGTGGAGGGATGGGTAAAGAGAGGAAAGTAGAAAAGCAGCATGGGATATTGCTGTAGATTGAAATCTCTGAGTAAAATGAAAGGGAGGAAAAGGGAATTTATTTTACAGGTATGGAACCTAAAAATGGAAACAATAAGAGGATGTCAGTGGCGTTGGTGAGGCCTTTCCATCAGTGCAGCTAAGCACCTTGGGCAGATCACAAAATCTGATAAAACCTTGACGGATTCATAGCGAAGGAAAGGCTTCAGAATACAAATGATTAACAAAGACGGATAAATTGGTAGAAAGTTTTATTTGCGTCTCTTCATGAATCCCATTGGAGAAGTGTAAACACAAGACAGCAGCGTGGCCACTGTGTTTGTTTGCTCAAGGTCTAAGTGCAATTACTTTGCACTTTTCAAATTAATCTCCTGAGCAGAGGCTCTGAACTATCAGCTGTATACCTGAGTGGAGGAAGACTGAAGCCAAAAGGCTTGGTAGGTAGCATTTTGTTTGAGTTGCTGGAAAAATAAGATGCCATGAAGAGATGGCTCCAAAATAGGGGTCCAATGGTAATTCTCACTGTGCACACATCTACCAATGATCTCCCGCCCAATTAGAGATACAACAACGTGTGACCATCTGGACTGTTGTTGTCATTCATGTCTACAAACCAACACCATCCAAATGTCGATCCATCCATCCATTTATCCTGCTGAGGGTTACGGGGGAGCTGGAGCCTATCCCAACTGAATTTGGGCGAGAGGCAGGGTACACTGGAGTACCCTGAGAGAACCCACACAGGCACAGGGAGAACATGCAAACTCCACACAGAAAGACCCCATGATCAAGCCGGGGTCTTTCTGGAACCTTCTTGCTGTGAGGTGACAGTGCTAACCACTGCACTATTGTTCCGCCCCAAACAAATGTGATTTGTTAAGTTTTCCTCTGTCACTAAATACCACACAAATATTTTTTGCTGTAGATGTTTTTTTTTGGAGTGATCACAACAAGGCATATACACAAAATCCCTCAGTTTTTCTACACATACAGAAACATACAGCTGGTAGTTTAAGAGCTCTGTCTCTTGGGAAGAAAAGGCCAGTCCTTGCGAGGAAGGATAGCTGAAAATGACAGAAAAGGCTGAGCGAAGATGGAGTATCAATCAGACCCCTGGAGAGACACTTTTCCAGGACAGCAACATTGCTATTCCTGTGTGGAGGAGCATAAATGAAGAGCATCCCCATCTGCGTACAAGACAAGTGATTGTCTGTAGTATTGACTGATTCATTTTTAGTCAGAGAGTAGCTTGAATGGAAAAGTCAAAAAGCTCTTCTCACAGCAGCCAATTTGACATTTCATTGCAAGGAAACACACTTGTTATTGACAACTTAATTATGTATTTTCTGTTTAGTGTTACAGCCATTCCAGTGAGCTGGCATACACAATACCCTGGCTTAAATAGACGGAGCTGGGCCAAAATTATAGTGATTTGTAACACATGTGTTGAAGCTGCAATGACATGTTAAAATAGCTCCTGTAAAAAGGAGTATTGTCCAAAATGGAAGGGCTTCAACCTCTGGAACCATGTATGGTAAGTGGTCTCCAGCCATATGTTCTCCTGTTCTTGATTGTTGAGGTAGTTGTTGCAGTGTTTTTTCATGCACATTTCTTTTCTCTGAACTAACTGATAAGACAGTCAATCATTTTGGCAGCTATCTGCTAGCTATGACATTGATTATATACAAAGGATTTCTGCAGCTGAAATTAAGATCCCTCCAAAATATTTTTTGTTACACTTATGCCCCAAAGTGGTGTGCAAGCATTCATAAAAAAGAAAAAAAAATATGATGAAGAAATAATGTGTCAACTGTGAAAGAGGAAATCCATAAACATCCACTTCAAAGCAGCAATTGTCTTTCTAAAGGGTACTCCATGACAACAAGCATTTTTTCAGGTTAGGTACTCACTGGTACCTCTATTTTTTGAGTGTGTAGGACCTGTGCAGAATCAACACACAATTATAACTTAAGCTTTAGAAATAGCTGTGATATCTCGATCAAAGTGTTGCACGCTTGGGGAAAATGATACATCTTTCAAGCTGATACATCTCAAATTGTATATTTACTTTTAAATTTTTGTGTCCTTTCACTTTTTTTTAATTCCCTCTGCAGAAGTAGCTCGTAATGACACCTGCCCTGAACTTCCAGAGATCTCTAATGGCTGGAAGAGCACCTCTCACCCTGAGCTGGTTCAGGGTACGGTGGTGACCTACCAGTGTTATCCGGGTTACCAGGTTGTTGGAGCAGAGCTGCTAATGTGTCAGTGGGACCTCACCTGGAGTGGAGACCTTCCCACCTGTGAGAGAGGTAAGTAGAAATGGCAGCTGGCTCATGATAAGGCCCAGGCATATCCATGGCTGGCATAGAACCAGTTGAAACACTTTATCTGTTCACAAGTAGGAGCAGTGATGCCGAGGCTGAAATAGTTCTGTATCAGCTATCACACCCGCAATTGTTGATTCGTATCTCAGCTGCTTAAAAGTTCAACTCTGCAGTAATGTCTGGCAGACATCATTTCTAAAGTTACTATGACAGCTTGGGGTACTTGTCTTGAAAGACAAGCTCCTTCAGCCAATAAGCATAATAAAAGATGAGATGTCATCACAAACTAAATTCAATCAGAAAAAATGTAAAAATGACAAAACTTAACTTGAATCTGTGTTTATCGTACTACTGTTAGCACTTGTTGCTTTGAGAGATGCAATTCTCTTTTTCATCATTTTGTCAGCAGTATCAACTACAACAACAACAACAATAACTACAATTGGGAGCTACATTACTGTCTGGTAGTCCATCCATCTTGTACTTTTCATCTTCTATAGGCTGGAGCCTATCCCAGCAGCCTTCGGGCGAGAGGCGGGGTACATCCTGGATGGGTTGCTAGTCCATCACAGGGCCAATACATATAGTCTAGTGTGGTGTGCAATGCCGGGGGGGCATGTGACCCCGGGAAACTTGCTTCTTTGTTTTTGCCTCACTAGAATAAAGTGTAATTGCACATCCACTACAATAAGTAGCAGTGGCACTCTCATTGTCAGAGTGTGGGCAAGGAGTATTAGTTCTATGGTGTAGGGTTTGTTTTTTTTGGACCAAGCACATAATATGATATGAAGTGCAGGGATCAAACCCTCAAGAGACACCATGGAAAAATATTTAAAAGGATAAAAAGAAAGGTGGAGAGAGACAGAGATAATGAGACAAACTAAAGTCTCCTGAAATGTAAGACAAGGAACTATGACGAAGCGTATGTAGCGCTTGGCTTCACTGTGACTATGGTGGGAGACAAGGAAAGACCGGTGTGTTTACCGAGTAAACACACCGGTCTTTCAGCAAACAATGTTTATAAAGTTATTCTTTGTTGTAAGTCGGTCTAAAAATATTTATATTTTAAATACTAGAAAACTAGGATCTAATTTTTTAATTTAATTTCAGGCAAATTGATGTACTTTAAATCTTTTCTCTTTACAGACTAAAAAATAATGTTAATAAAGTTATTCTTTGTTGTAAGTTAATCTATATTTCTTTATTTTTCATTTTTGTTTTCTTTAATGTTAATAAGGATACAGTGTTATGCAGAGGTGTACTTATAACTATTTAATAGAAAAAATGATAGAATTTATGGTCGCGGCGGAGAGTGGGGGACGCGAAATGTTTTCTTCTTTCTAGGGGGGGCGTAACAGAGAATAACCGATATACACAGACAACCATTCACACTCACAGTCACACCTACAGTCAATTTAAAGTATCCAATCAGCCTCGTCCCCAATTGCATGTCTTTGGACTGTGGGATGAAGCCGGAGTACCCAGAGAGAACCCACGCAGGCACGGGGAGAACATGGAGACTCCACACAGAAAGATCCCGTGCCCAAGCAAGGCGACAGTGCTAACCGCTGCACCACCGTGCCACCCTCTGTCCTTTGAGCAGTTAAAGTGCAATTCTGATTGGTTTCACAGCTAATAGTGGTTCTGGATAGACCTAGCTACAGTGCTCAACTTCCTTGTGTTACTTGACAAAAATTATTGAGATGATCACAAAATGTCCCTTTTTGATACATGCTGATTGCTTTTTCTGGTTAAATATAGGTTATATTTAATTTGGAAAATGAGCAAGAGAAAAAGCTGAGTGGGTTATCCAAAGTATTTTAAATTAGAATCCAAAGTATTTTAAATTAGAATCCACTTCCTGCTGCTGCTGCTGATGATGTTAATGAGCTTAAATGGTGTGAGAGGGCTGTCAGGCATAAAATCACAGCAATGAGCCAAAGACAGTAGAAATTAGGAAAAAAAATTTAGAGTTGGACATTACTAAATTATTGTAAGTAGTAATTTACAGGAGTGTTAAGTGAAAAATTTGCAACTTAATAAGTGATGATTACATGTGTTCTTACTCTTACGAAGACATCTATTTAGTTGTTGTTTGACAGCACACCTCAACATCTCTGAAGAGAGATAAACTGCAAGATGTGTCTCCTGCACTGTGACATAATTATGTTTTTGAAGTAATCAAGCTTCATAATTGAAACAGCTTTGATTATTTGAATTCATTTATTTTGAGCAGTACACACTGCATACAAGAGAAATTAATCACGTAAATACTCTGAATAGGAGACAGACAGCTTCGATATTCAGATTAATTAGTTAATACTTGAAAAGGAGTGGGGAGAAGAAAATGTATTTAATCCCACCCTTGTTTCTCATTAATAACATAACACAGAGTGTCTTTTAACATTAAACCAGAACAGATTATTATAAAATTATTCCACAATATTTGCATTATATAACCAAAAGGTGTGAAAATAGTACAATCATGGTTGTATTACCATGGGTGACAGTTTACTGTTACGTTACATTGTTAATAATTCATACCAACAATGATAAGAACGCTACAATACCACTCATTTTAAAGAATAGCACATACCATCAATGGTAATGACAACAATACATGAAAGGTAATGGACAATACAAAACAATTTAGTGAGGAACAAGCACACATTAACATTTTATTTTAAGGCAGAAGTTGATTTGACATGGTATTAAGATCCACGTATAACAGCCCCCCCCCCCCCCCCCCCCAGCAACCCCTAACAGGATAAATGGATGGATGGAATTACTTTTGCAGTAATAATTTTATTTGAGAAACCATCAGTTTGAAATGATAAATAAAGGATATGGATTAGAGGTTTTGCAATGTTATTTATGACTTTTTTTAAACAATTATCATATCACTATCATAACAGTAAGTGGATAGTTTACGTTTACATTTCAAAACAATGTTTGTCACCTCCTGCTCATCTGTTCTTGAGAGAAAAATTGAGTATGTCTTCCTTTTAATAATTCTATTACATTGGTTAATTCCTTGGTCTGGAATTTCACAAGCCAACTCCTGGCCATGTTGCTTTTTGAGTTGTCTTGCCTTTTTTGCTATGTCAGCATTTTTTCTGGTTACGTGATCATTCGTGTAAACGTCCGTTCCTTTCACTTTGCATCCTTGTTTCAAAAGTGCCATCTTGTTTTCCCGGTTTACAAATCTTATAATCACAGCTGGTGGTCTGTCGTTCCTTGTTGGCAGTGGGTGACATGCCTCCATGTGCTCCAGGTCCATCTCTATCCCCTCGCATTGGGTTACCCTCTGTCCACGTCCGGGAGACATGCACATGAGCGTGGCTTGATTCTGACACTGATGATGACCACAACATTCATGCAGGAGTATTGCTCCAGGTCGTCCACTTGCCTGACAGCAGTCAAGTCCTCGATTAAAGAGTCGCAAGTTCTTTATCTCCTATCTATCTATCTATCTATCTGTGATGGGTCACAGCTATCTGTGAGATGCAGCTCCACTCTACTGTTGCTTCTACAGACCACAGATGACGACCAGGTGGATTATGGGGCATTTATTTTGCACAGCTCTCTCCTGCAACACAGCATACAGGCACAGCGATAGCGTGTGAAATTATCATCAGTCTCAGGATAATCACAGTGGAGTCCTCTTTTTTCTGTGCCCATTCTCAATTTTCTCAATAAACAATAAAATAAAATAAAATACACAAATATGTTCACATGAAATAGAAACAAAAATTACATTCAAGTGTGATCGTATAGTGCATATTGTTGTTCCTCAAACATAAGCAAAAACCCTCCCACATAATCCATTATGTGACATAAAGATGATTTTAGACATTTTAGAACATATTAAACATTTACCACAAGTATAAAAACATAGCTTACACGTGGCTAACAGTATATGATTCAGAGGTAGACAAATGAATGCCAGTCATTTAGTAAAACTAATAAAATGGCTGCTCATACAGACAAATTAAACAATTGACATAATACTATGTAAACATATTACCTGCAACACAGCATACAGGCACAGCGACAGCGTGTGAAATTATCATCAGTCTCAGGATAATCTGAACAACACATGAAACGAAGGTAAACATTTAAGCTAGTTTAGCATCATTACAAGTTTCCAAAACGTAGTTTCATGGACTAACAACTCACAGTAAGTGCTCAAAACAGTTAGTACAAATCACAACAATAACATTACAGAGCAAAATATGAAGTATGAACATCTAAATCCTTCAGAAAGTCTTAATTAGTGTTAATTATCCCAGACCATGCCTGAAGACGCCTTACCACAGTGGAGTCCTCTTTTTTCTGTGCAGTTCCCACGCCAACCACTGCACCACTAGACGGCGGTGTTGCGCCTTTTTTGCCATAATTTACCAAGCACAAATCTACTCCGTTACATATCTATCTATCTATCTATCTATCTATCTATCTATCTATCTATCTATCTATCTATCTATCTATCTATCTATCTATATTTAACTCCTCCAGTGTCGGGCATTTTTAGGTGGCATTTTGGTGTTTACACCGAAAAATCCAGCAGTCTAAATTTACTTTTTAAAACTTTAGCTGCTCCTCATGATCCGCCATCAAACACATAAACAGGAAATACTGTCTGAATGTTGCCTTGGTAACAGATCATCTTTTCTGTCCTTTTTGTGTCACAAGTCTTCCTGAAGTTGAGATTTCTCCTTTTTGCACGCAGTTTTTTAAAATAATCTTTGAAACTTTTTTTTTTTAATTCCGAAAAAAAATTGCTATGGCATAGGTTGAATAGAATCATCACATGATGAGATTTGAACTTGATAAGTGCTAAAATTAATGCACGAGTTAATTCCAGCACTTATCAAAGTACTGAGTCATATATATTTTATATCATTATGTAGATATTTCTTGCCCAGTCCTAAGCATAGTGAATGTTGAAACATTTTCTAACCCAATTTTAGTGTACTGGTAGTTCTGGCCTAAATGTTAGAGATGTGAGCTTGAGATGGGATGGTTGCTGGTTCAATTCCTGGTCTACCCATCAATAGCAAGAAGCCTAAAGGGCCAGGCTTAAAAAAAAAAAACCTCAATTGTCCCTGTAAGAGGCTCAGTGAGTCTTGATATATACAGCTTTCTGTTCCTCAACAGAGGCATTTAGAATTATTTCCACATTTGGGTTTCATCTCTCAGCCTCTATTTTTTTTTTGTCCAATCCATACTCCACTCCATATGCAAAATTTAGAGTGCTTTTAAAATAACTGGGGGCAAGATGAGGACTTTGGTGATTTATGGCTGATTCCTGTTTCAATAATACAACAGTTCCCCAGAGTTTGAGACAAATTACCTGTTTCTGCAAAACAGGCCTCAGTAAAATGATGAGTCTGGTTTTTCGTTGGGCTATTAAATAAGAGCACGTGCACACGCGCGCGCGCACACACACACACGCACGCACACACACACACACACACACACACACACACACACGCATACATATTAATGCCTCAATGCAAGTGACAAGCCCACAGGCAGCGGATGGAGACTCTGCTCCAACATGGCTGACTTCCACACTGTTTCCTGCCTTGTTGGCTGCTCTCCTGCTGGGCCCAGAACTGGGCTGACTGGATGCCGGGACAGACATAACTCATTCCTTAATACCATCTCTGTGGTTTCAGGTAACCTGGCACATACCTACAACAGCTGAACCATCTAATTTATTCTTAACAGATGAAGACCCCTGAAACACCTGATGGAACTGTATTATGAGCTCAGTAGTGACTTCAAATGCAAGAAAACTAGGCAAAACTATGTCTGTATGATCCAAAACTGCATGCTTACAACAACTTTTTAAGGTGTGTGGAGGAGGTTTTGCCATAAACACTTATAGTTTTATTCCAGCAAAGATGAGACAACACTTAATGTTTGAAGGCCTCGTGCTTTCCATACATCAGCTCACTGTCGGTACAGTGCTAACCACTGCACCACCGTGCCACCCTCATCTTTTAATATATGACCCAAATTATTTTGTAAATATTTTTTGATCAACTTTAATGTTGCAGATATTCACCTCATGATAATGGTACAAAAGTTATTTCTTAAATGACATGTTAGAATGTATTTCAGATATTCAACCAAACTCCCAGCATTCAGAACTTTATTCTGTAAAAAGTCAGAGCAGGATTTTGAAAATATACCTTGGCAAGCCCCATCAATAAACGACCCATGGATTTTTCTTTTTTAATTTCAGTAGCTTTATCAATTAATTTCTCATTTGAGCAACACGTGTCTGAGTCTGACACTTGGATAAACAATTTTATGGTAATATTTATCTAAAAACTTATGGTCATGATTCATACTATATAGGAGATGAACAAAATTATTCAAGCTATTGCTAAATCCTTGGAAAATGCAAACATCATCTTGATTTGCTGGTGTTCTATCATTTTTTTAACTGTATTACATAATTTACACACTATTTAGACTAGGTAGAGCGATTGCTAGTTGTAATGATAAAATATTTAATATTGGTCTCAAAATCACTGGATCAGATCAAAACAACATATAATTTGAAGCCAGCTACCTTGAATTTTATGAATTATTTTCCACTGAAATGGTTTTATTTCTTATTATAAATTCTCAGATTGAAACTTTTTACACAAAGTTGCAGTTAAAGTATGTCTGCCAGATACAATCAAAAAAGATGCTAAAAGTTATCTGTGTTGAAAAAGTTTTTAAAGAAACAGAAGTTTTGCACAAGTGTATGACCTTGTGGGCTGGGTAGTTCTTCCTTTCGGGAAGTGGAGTATTTATTTCACAGTGTGATGTTTTTAGATGTCCTCCATATACATGAATTTTTAACAGCTTAGTTGTTTAAGAGAGGAGGAAATATGGAATGGTATCTACTGTTAGTAAAAATTGTGGTATCAGTCTTGAAGAAGGTATATTGAGCCACTCCTGGTTCCTTGTGGACCATACAGTAGACCTTAATAATAAGACAGTAATTAAAACCATTTGCTGTGTAGGAACTCGTCATCCAAGTGAATCATTATCATAGTATTTAACTCCTGAAATTGAATCATCAGTCAATTCGGTCCATCAGTCTGCCACCACTTATCCTGTTAAGGGTCGCAGGGGGGCTGGAGCACATCCCAGCAGCCTTCGAAGCCAGACTACCCAGAGAGAACCCACGCTAGCACAGAGAGAACATGCAAACTCCACACAGAAAGATCCCATGCTCTTGCCAGGACTCGAAACCAGACCTTCTTGCTGTGAGGCGACAGTGCTAACCACTGCACCACCGTGCCGCCCTCAGTCAACTCCATCACTATAAATATAAATTAAAATTCTAATGGAGTTTTACGATATCTAGGGTAAAACCTGCTTCTTCTGCTCTCATAAAACTACAATATCCATGCTGGGAAATGTAGTTCATCTACAGTGTTTCTACTTTTAGCATTGTTTCTCCCTGAAACTGAAAATTCTGTATATACTGTTAAGTAATCACAAGGTCCCTGATCCTGGGGGTTTTCCTTTTCTGCAAATTATTTTGTTATGTTAAAAGAACCAAATAATTATTTTCCATCATTACACCTGATAATAAGCTTCCTTCTTTTTCTGTCTCCCCAGTGGTGTCTTGTGCTGACCCTGGAGGAGTGGCACACAGCAGACGGATACTGTCAGGTCCCCATTTCACTGTGGGTTCAACCATCCAGTACATCTGCAACAAAGGCTTCACTCTGTCTGGAAACAGCCTGCTCACCTGCTACAACAGAGGGTCCTCTGGCCCCAAGTGGAACCAGAAGTTACCCCGCTGCCTGCGTATGTACCAGTTTATCAGGGCCTGTCTTCAACTTGAAAGCCAGCGTTGGCTCCTCATGTGCTTGACACTTCAATCCACATGTATTTAACCCCTGATTTACTGAGGAAGCAATTCATCTCACAGTAAGCTAAAGGAGTGATTCTGCAATGTTTCTCAATAAAAAAAATTCAAATCTCCACACAAATCAACCACAACTCCAAAAAACAAAATATAGCATGCACTACTCAGAAAAATGATTATCTTTATCATGTAACTGGTTAATACATCATGCTGTTTATAGGAAACAAAAGATGAGGTGTCACTATAGAGCAAATCTAAAATGCATTAAATACTACACATCTGCCATCACAATGGGTAATAAGGGTCTTCACCCTTTAGTGGCCTCAGATTTGCTCTTGTTCTGGTACTGTATGAACCGGAGCTGTTGATCCTTAAAGAAGTATTCAGTACTGTTGTCCAGCCCTAACCCTAACTCCAGGGTAAACACAGATGTCATTAATTTCATTAAATCTGGCCTTGTTCCATTTAGGAGCATCTTACAGCTCATGTTAGCTTGCAGAAATGACTGTGACACACTCAGTAGAACTAGTTGACCAAATAAGATATAGCACCCATATCATAAGCACACCAGAAAATATTAGCCCAATCTGGGACCATAATTACATTCATGTTATTAATCTTATTTTATCATTTATTTATTTACCCTGCTGCAGCATGTCAGATAGACTGCCATGACAAGGATCTATTAGCCTGTTTGTGTCCCATGAGGGCTTAAATTTGTTCAATACAGGTGATCTACTGATGCTCACTACATGTTATTTTATAAATGAAGCTTCAGGCTTTAAAGTCTTCTTCCAGTCCAACAAATCATATGCACAACACACCATATATTCAATACTAACTTTAATACTCTATTAATTAAACAATCAATAATATTAATGAAGGGGTTGTCAGTCATTTTGTGATCGAATGTATCGCCAGAGCCACCAACAGCTGCAGGCCTGGGTCCACCTTTCCTTTGTACTGCAAAGCTAAAACTACTCCCTCTTCCAACAGCCATTAAGGCAGTAACCTCATCTGCATGAATGACTCATAGGGTGCCTCCTCACCAATGTCTTGCTGGAGACATACTGGACTAATGATTAATTCAATTGGACAATGGAAACTACTTTGAGGACTAAATCCAGGTCATTGTTATGTATGAGATAGAGATCGTGGGCAAAAGACAATTACCAAGTTCTGGCTGGAATTGTCTTCAGTTCCAGGACAGGCGTCAGCAGAAGTAGATGGACCACACAAATTATATTTTAATCGAGCAAACTTACTTCATCTTTTTGTCTTCCATGTTTCTGTGACTGGGCAGATTTTTTGGCACTCGCTTGCCAGTTTCATGAAGTTTTGGTGCAATTTATGGCAGAACTAAAACTTAAACTAGTCCATTACACAAGTTTCAATGTGTTTAACCATCGTTTCAAAACCATTATAATAATGTCTCCACATTACTGAAACTGGCACACTTTTACACAGCTTAGAGCTAAAGTTTTTTAACCCTGCTGTGGCCATAAGGAGAGAGAAATTATATTTTGAGACCACAACATGTAACCTGTTCCCTCAATATAGTTATTTTGAAGCCATAAGAAATAAGATGTTCCCTCAATAATCATTTGAAGTGAGAAGAGATATAACTTTATCTCACACTTTTTTTTCATTTGTGGCCTCAAAATAATTAAATTGTGGGAACAATGAATGTCTTGTGGCATCACTTAATTACATCAAAAGAACAAGTTGTATCTGATGGACATGAAATATATTATTTCTCTCTTGTGCCATTAGGCTTTGCAAAATTGACTTGACAAATTTAAGGACTCAGTACTTCAAATTAAGAGCCTATCAAGTTTATAATTCAGGAGTTCCATGTGTTTGTAATTAATGTGTATGTTGATTCAGCGTTCTCAACAATGAGGTACTAAATGGCATTCCTTTCAGTATTGTTTCAGCAAACTTTATATCCTGTTTTTTTTGTTTTTGTTTTTTTACTTAAGCTACATAAATCATTCAAAAATCAAGTTTGACACTTTCAAGGCTTCAGAACTTGCCACTTATCAGAGTTCTATAGTTTATCCTTGTGAATTTTTTTTTCACAAGGAAGTCGATAGAGAAAAGATTAAAATTGTCCAAAGCACACTCACCTTGAAAGCCTGCAAGTTATTTATGTTTTCAGCTAGAAATTTAATTTAAGCTTAAAGCAGTTGACGAAAATTCCTGCCGTTGATGATGCAAACAGCTTTCTGATATCTGCAGTAGTCCTCACAAGCTCTCCATTTATGTTCATAAAGGTTTTTGAAAGTTTCATGATGGGTGTGGACTGAGCTCACAGCTTGTCACAGCTACAGAGGGAAACAGACCGAGATTCTTTTTCTTCCTGAAATTGTCCTCAGAGCCACAAATTTCCTTCTCACACATAGTTTCTTTAATTTCGTGAAAAATGTTATAAAATATGGGTAAACCTTTTGTTAATATTATAACTAACTGAATATGAGTACAACTGCAGTCAATCATCAGTTATAACAGTGGTTGGAAACAACCTGCTATTCATCCACATTAGCCTGAATAAACAGTGAAGAAGAATCTAAATTAAACAAGCTTGATGATGAGCCTTGGTTCTAATAGTCACAGGGACGATGGAAAATGGGTTCAGTCATTAATGAGGAAAAAATGATGAGATTCCCTTAACGCATGGACTGAACTGAACTGTGTTCAGCTCACTTGTAACTATACAGATAATGAGTCATAAGCAACTAAAACAGGCCGCCTATCTTACATAACCCATGTCAGTTATTGCTGCAAATTAACTACTTGAACAATAAATGCGTGAAACTGGTAACCTTTGATACACTGTAATTCTAATTTAAATGCAATTCTTTCTTTTGTTTGTAGGTTACTGATCCAGGAACATATTTGACAAGATGAAAAAATTAATGAAAGGTCAGGTTTCTATCAACTGTGCGCATTGAACCATATTTTTACCGTCAGGTCATCAGTGTGGAAGTACATCTTCAATGACAACCTTTGACTTTCTCTCTGCCTGCTCTTCAGTCATATCAGATGTAGGAAGAGAAGAAGGAGGTGCTGGGGCACGCTCACTGTTTGCATGTGGAAGTGTGTGTGAGAATATAAAAATTCCTAGCATTAAATATCAGTGTTTATTTATAGTCAAATTCACCCTCTAAGGAGCAAATATTCATGGCTATTAGAGTTTAGATATTTGAAGTTCATATTTAGGTTTGTTGCATTAGACAGGTCAAAGGGGTCACTGTTGTGGCGGAAAGAGGTGGATAAGAGGAATCAGAGGATCGGGACACAGGTGTTGGGTGGGGAACATCTCTTTATTCAGAACAACCGTACTAACAACGTAGTCAGAGATATCTTCCAACATCACAGAGCGTGACATACCGTTTTATACTGAAGACAGGCTGTGTGTGTATGTGTTCGTGTGGCGTTCATCAGGCTTTCAGGCTATCTTGAAGTACGAGAAAGGAATGGGACATTCCCCAATTACTCTTATCTTGGACCTTGGCTGTCTGTACGTGAGTGTCTCTGTACCCTGTGTGTGTGTGTGTGAGTGTGTGTGTGTGTGTGTGTGTGTGTGTGTGTGTGTGTGTTGTTCTTCACTTTTTTTCCCAGATGTCTCCTGTTTTTGTTTGGTGGGCTGACATGTAGCGTCAGTACAGGTCATAGTGATGAGACTTAACTCTCAGTCCCCTATATCACCATGAAGAATCTTCCTGGAGGAGCAACTAAACACCTTTTGAATATACCTATGTACCAAATGTCACAGCAGTCTGGGAAGCAGCTGACGCAAAGCCATGCCCTACACTAAATAACAGTAGTAGTTGTAGTAGTGTTATTATTATTGTTGTTGTTGTTGAAACATCTGTCTTATCTGTGCTGATGTATATTCCCTCCCTCATTCCAGCTGAGACTTTCGAGGCCTGCAGTCATCCAGGAACCCCCACCTACGGGATCCCAAGCTCCAACAAACTCCACTTTCAGGCTGGAGAAACCCTCCACTACACCTGCCTGACTGGCCACCAGCTGCTGGGGGAACCTGTTCTCCACTGTGTCCCTGGACACCCATCTCAGTGGAGTGGGCTGCCACCTGTCTGCAAAGGTGAGGAATTGCAGGCTGCATAATCATAGTCTCTAGTTATACACAATTTATCAAAACCATGATCTAATTGAAGACAATCAGAAATATATTAATAGTGGAGTTGAGTGGGCTGCCACCTGTCTGCAAAGATGAGGAAATGCAGTTAATGTAATTACAGTCACTCTAGTGTTACACAGCTTTCAAAACTATGATATAATTGACAACAATTAGAAAAACATTATTAATAGTCACATTTTCTTATCCATATGTGCAGTAAAATAGTCTTATTGGGATGCATTTTGCTACTATCAAAATTTGAAAAAAAAAACCTTGCGATATTGACAATTATGAAGGTTTCTTTAAATAAAATATTAAAAAAACATCATCTTACTGAGGAGCAACTTGCTACATGACACTGCCTTAAATGTAATGAGATTGTCTTTAAGGAATTGGTCAGATATACGAAGCAGTATGTCAGTTCTTGCACTGTTTTACATCCATTTCAGGGTTTGTAGGGTTTGTTGTGATGCACAACATATTCATGTTTTGCATTCCTCTCTCACACACTAACAGCTAACTTTAAGTGAGATCAGCCTACACCAGTGCATATGCAAAATATTTTGTTGTTTTATGTTTTTGAAAAGAGACATAATGCAAGAAACAAATATCTCCTACTAGCAGGTTGCATGTGTATCAAAGCGTAACAGTTAGTTAAAAATTGATTAACACTAACGTTTTAAATGTTCAGCCAATTGGAAAGAGCTTGGGGTCAGTCTTATTCTCAACAAATCATGTTAAATTGTCACTCTGAAATCGTGGCACATGATTTGTTGAGAATAAGAGAAATCTAGAATATCAGTAGCCCTATATGCTAAAACTTCAATGCTGAAAACATGTCTCAAATCATCAAACCCAGAAATCTTCCAAATCAATGCATCTTTCCCTACCCTCACCATATTGTCATGATTTTTTGAAAATAATCCTAAACGCAGATACATTTAAGAGAAAAAACGCGTACAATGTTTAAGTTAAATCTAAGATATTTGTCTTTACTTTGCAAGTTAACTAAGAACTTGAAATGAGAAGACATTATTGCCACCTATTGTATTTTCCAAATTAAGTGAAAGTAGAGACTTACTTACCAGTGTGTCATCATATTTTTGCACAAAGAAAATGCTGCAAACCGAAATAATGAGGGCCGATTTAACAATGAAACAGTAGTTGTTTTAACCATATGACCTCACTAAGAAGCATCTCTTGAGATTTTGAGGAAATTACCTTCATTAGCAGCTCTAGTTTGCCCAGTTACCATGGAAATGTTGTCAATTTCTCATTTTCTGACTGACTCACTTCTATTTCTCACGTACAATTGCTCTTTTTTCAGTGACTATGTTCCTGTGGCAGCAATAACTAGTGACTTTGATCTAAGTGAAACAGTATTTTATTTTCAGTTTTCACATGAGTTACTGAATGTTGTCTTTATCTTCAGTTTACATGCTACAGATGATGGTTCAATTAATGACTGATAGGATGTAATGTGCATATACGCTTTCTTCAGTTTTTTCCTCTGAAATTTAAAGATTGTCCTCCCAAAAATGTTAGGTTTTCTTTTTAATGGCATTAAGTCAAGTGCAAACAACTTTACTATGCTCAGAGCTGGAGCGGCTCACCAAGCAGTTTGATATGTTTGTAAAATGTAGCTAAACTATGAGATTAAAGATGAGACTACATTAAGTACAGTTACAACACTCTGTAATAATGCATCTACTATTGGAATTCTCCATTTCTTAAATTTAATCATTGCATACTCTTTATGTGACCTTATTCATCTTGAAAGTTTTGATTCAGAATATTATTTTAATTGTGATGATGTCAGCATAGCATTGTCCGTGTAAAAGGAAGTTGGAAAACACACAATTAGATAAACCACCAGTTTATCTCCATGTCAATCCCAGATCGAACGGCAGAAGGCAAACACCCACATACCTCCACCAGATGACAAAACTATTTGAACAAAAAAAAAGAAAGCCTCGTACAAAAACACATCAGTCACAGCAAAAGGCCGGAGAGGAAAAGTGCTTTTTTGAACCGAAATGGTTCTGGATGTTGTTGTTCTGACACTTTGAAGAACAGTCTTCCAGTCAGGAGGCTGAAATAACAAAAGTGTGGCCTTTAGTTTGATTCCGGCCACTGATCAAAGCCCTGCAGGAGGACATGGCACTGGAAGGGCAAGATAGACACACTGCTAGCCTGGAGCAGCCTTTGTACCTGTCAGGATGCGTGTGGCATTTAACACGACAACTGTTGTGGATCCATAAATGACCTGACACTTTGCCGAAGCCACCTCTAAGCCCCGTGAAGAAGGGTTGCATGTTATTTCACATTTTATTTCATCAGTGTCCTTCATCACGGTGGAGAAATAACATTTATTATATTTATATTTAATTTAATTTTATCGGTGGTAAGAGGTTACATTTGATGACAGAAATGCGGCCAGATAACGTGTTTATCTGAGTTGCAGTAAACATTTTACTCTCTTGTTAATTTTGTATTTCACTGAGCCTTCTTGCCTCTCCCCTGTTCTATCCAGCTCACACCACAGAGGACAGATTAGATGGTGAGTTCCCCACACTGTCAGCCTATATTCATTGCTTTTTAGTGGGACAAATTGGCTAAAAAAATCAAATAAAATCAGTGGATTGTATTTGGAAACACATATTTCATCAAACAGGAGGGATGAGTGTAATATATTCTTTATTACTGCTGAGAGAAAAGGTATATAAGTCAAGATTTCAGCAAATAAGAAAAACACTTCACCCTGTATTAGTTAACTGAAGAGGCCGCATTATGCTCATTTGTTAGGTTCAACTACAATTACTGTACACTTTCATGATAAAAAACACATTATTTGTCTCATAGTATCCATCACTACACTCCTCCAATGCACAAGTCTGATCTCTATCAGCCTCACTGTCTACTACAGCAAATGTTGCAAAATCCCCTTGCCTGTAGCCATGCAACATGCTAATGCTGAGGTCAAATACTTAAAAAAAAAAACTTTAAACAGTAAAACAGCAATAAAAAATTGAGAAAACCTGCAAATTCCAAGTTTTAAGTCTTATAAAAGAGTGTGGCAGAGGAAAATAAATACATTTTTCAATATTGGTGGGGACATTTCCATCAAAATCAAATTGATACACTTAATCTCAATGTCCTCACACGGTGGGTGGAGATGGAGACTTGTGTACTGTGTCGCCATCAACACAGAGATGTTCATGCTGTGCTCCCACCTTTTCATGTAACAGCAGTAGGCAATGAGCTGGAAAGGGAAACCCCAAAAGGGTCTTTCCAATTCAGGTGTTCGTTTCTTAAATGTGGAATATTTTTGGCTGATCAGATTTAAATCAGGTGATAAATCATATATGTAATGTAATTGTCACTATCCAACAGTGTCAACAACAGAATTAAGAATGGGGGGTGCCCAAGCAGCAATTGCTGTCTTCATTCCCATCCTCCTCCTCCTCTTCATCATCATTTGGATCTACTTCTACTTCTCAAAGTAGGTACACATGCATTTGATATGATTCAAAGTCCACAATCTCCCTTCCACTGAACCCCCCTCCCCCATTATTGCATGAGAGTTGGCAGAATATAACAATGACTTCCAGTGTTTGTTCTTCGTCACTGTGTTCAGGGCTCAGAGGAAACAACTACGGCTCCCCTTGTCCTCAAACCTACCATATAAAAACATCACTGGAGAGTCCACGTTGGACAGCTCTGTGTGTGAGACAACGGTAAGACATTAGGTTGGTAATGGGTTTGGATGCATTTGTGTGTGTTTGTGTGATGGCAGTTTTCAGTTCAAGTTATATCTTACAATCACAAAAAGTAAAAAAAGGTAAATCCTCCAAAGACCACGTGCCAGGAGAGAGTGTGCTACACCTCATGTCTTTGTCAAAGAACTCCACCTTTTTGTGCAGCTACGCTGAGTACTTCTGGATAAAACTGCTATACTTGTCATCATGGCCCTGTCTTGTAAATGTGACTCTTTTTCAAGGAGCCAGTCATATATCAGATGCACCACAGCTTGCAGACACTCTGCACACCTGATTGTCTCTGTGAGTGATTGCAATGCCAACTTTCTGGAGAATCCCAAATTGTATTGAATTCAGTTTAAAGTAGGCCTGGAATTGGGCTCCATCTAACAGAAGCTGTTAGAAAAGGTGATGATACTCAGGGTGTTGTTGTCCCAGACTGATAGTGTCATGCACATGTCACGGTCCTTTTTCTACAGAATCAGCAGATACAGTGCCACATATGAACATACAAAGTATGAGGTCAAGCATCTTCCAGTTGATGAAAGAGTTGCAAGACTAAGTCAATAATGAAAAGCACAAGGGTGATGCTAGTCTATCCACGTCAGCCTTAAACACTGATTATATATTCAAGATATTCAACCTTTTTGAATACTGTTCAACTCTCTTGACAAATCGGTGAATTTTTTTCTGACACCCTGTCAAGATTTAGGTGATTGTAAGACTATTTTGACTGCACAAAACATCCAAAGTATCAGCATGTTGTCATAGAATGTCACAGAATCTATGAGATGTGATGAGATTTTTTTTTCTGGCGCTGGGAATGATGCATGATGTACTATATATAAATGTAACAATTTTTTTTTTATTATATCATACAATATAATTTCCTTCTACATTTTCTCCTTCCTCCATGCTGGTAAACCTGAAGAACACTGAGGTATGTTTATTGTTGTTTGGAATTCATTGCAGAATGTATACACTGAAATTTCAACCTTCACATTTCTACTTCCTATACCATCTATAATGTAGCGGCATGGTGGTTCGCACTGTCACCTCACAGCAAGAGTTTCTGGGTTCGAGTCCCACCTTGGGCACAGGATCTTTCTGTGTGGAGTCTGCATGTTCTCCCTGTGCCTGCATGGGTTCTCTCTTGGTACTCTGGCTTCCTCCCACAGTCCAAAGACATGCAAGAGGGGACTAGGCTGATTGGATACTCTAAATTGACCGTAGGTATGGCTGTGAGTGTGAATGATTTTCTGTCTGTATGTGTTGGCCCTGCGCTGGACTGGCGACCCATCCAGAGGGAACCCTGCCTCTTGCCTGAAAGCTGCTGGGATAGGCTCCAGCCCCCCCGTGACCCTTACCAGGATAAGCGTAAGATGGATCCACCATTATCAAGAATTGACAACAGACAATTTTGGGATGAAGCTTGGAATAAGCCATCCAATTTACCCTTCCTTACATTACTAATAATTTTGTTTCTGGCTTGCCCCATTAGGGTTGTAATTATTTTATAGGGTCCTATACACAGTCAACTACTTTTCCCAGCTAGCCTAATGCTCCTTTTTACATGAATTCAGAGAACACCAAATACACGAACATAGTCTGTTCATAGTTTATTAGTTTCCAACCCCCAAAATTCTCCTGATCTAATATATCTCTTATCGAGATCACATTTAGGCTGTTCTGCATTATGTCCTTTTATAACTATATTCTTTCACTTCCATGCACTTGAACAAATGACTCAATGCACCTTGCTGACAACACAACAAGTCTGTTTCCACATACACTAAAATTGTTTCTGTTTCAATTACTGTTTAAATTTTCTGTTTAAATTTTCTGTTTGGCTCTTGAGTTCACCTTGCCTCATCATTCCCAGTGTGTGTCCCTCTGTCCATCTGCGTTTTGGTCCACCTTCCTCCTCACCAACTCTAACAAACAAGCCATGAGTGAGCTCCATAACAGGCAATTGCTACCTCTGCAGTTACTGTTTTTCGAGCAAATATTCCACAGTATATTCTATATATTATACAAAATTACAGACCCCAGACATCAGTATGTGGAAAGACAGGCATAATAGTTAATAGTCTAATATCCATCTATTTTCTATACCGCTTATTCGTTAAAGGGGGGGGGGGGGCTGGAAGCCTATCCCAGCTGACTTCAGGCACCCTGGGCAGATCGCCTCTACTGATATAGTGTTCTCAATAAACTGTCCACAGTAAGGAGTCGGGCTGATGCTCTGATGTTGCTCCTTCAGCCCATCAGAAAGAGTAGGAGCTTTGTTTGTTCACTTATAAACAAACATCATGACGTTGATCACGTTGTTATATTGCTGCTTACCAATTTTGCACCATTACACTGTCAGCAGAGTTTGCTGATGTGGGCTGCTTTTGGCCTTGCTAGAAAAGGTCATAATGACAAATGTTGGTTTAGTTGGTTACAGCATGAAGGTTACAGCATGAAATCAACTTGGTTTAACCTTAAACCTGACTTGGTCTGCCATACAGCAAATCAACCAAGTTTTATCTTTATTCCAAAATACATGCCTCATCTGGTTGTCTCACATGACATGTGCATATTCTGCTGGGCCATATTACCGGTCTGTATCAGTCACTGCACTACTGACAAAAAAAAAGTTATACACAATGTCTCAAAAATCTTTAATAAGATTTCTAATATCAAGGCTGTAGCCCCCAACAATGTCATTTACTTGTATTTAGTTTGAGTTTTGTAATTAGGGATTAAAAAAAAACAACCTTTGCACTCTCTTTACAGGAAACAAGAGAATATGAGGTTTCAATCTGAGGACACCAGTCTCTGTTTTTCAGTATGGACACGTAAGACGCTTGCAGGCCTTTTCAATGCCCATCTCACTCACGCCTCTGGTGACTCCCCTGGGTTTCTGACACCTCCACCCTTTCCTCAGTACACTTGATCTCAGTTTCCCTTTATTTACCCAACAGAGGACATCACCCTTCCCCTGGAAAGGCTGGGCCACCCCTGGAAGGGCTGGGCCACCGGATTATTTTTCTAGCTCTTCAGCAGGAACGGTCCAACAGCAGAAGTTTTTACTGTTTTTAATCCTGTGCTCGCATCCTAAGGACTTTCAGGGCAAAGTAACACCACAGAGGGTAGAGGGAATTAATGCAAAGCTAGTGCCATAAAACTGCATATAACCACAGGTATTATGTTGTGTTATACATTATACACTACATATCTTCAATCACTACTTGTAGAACAATGGTTCATGGTAATGTAAAGGGGGATACAGCATTTGCATTGAGTAAACCCCAAAAATGCTCAATGTAATATTTGAAGAAAATAAATCTGAGTGCGCCTTAGATACAAGGCCCTTACAGAGAAGCTTTCACATTGAAGGGGAATGTGCTTGTTTGCTTTCTGTCCTAGACAGAGATTAGAAGATGGTCATCAATCTTGTATCTTTGTAATCACAGCTGAGCCCTGCACTAAGAAGCAGGATATGATTTAATGGACTTTCTTCAATTTGTGTGGTTTGACAAAGCTCAACCACAACAGTCAGGGATCACCAGTACCACAAGGGTGGATATCACCTTATAACATCAAGCTAGTGATTCCTCACTTGATTGGGACATTCACCTGAAAGGGGTGGAACCAGCACTGGATAACCAATCACCAACCCAGAGAGTAGGTGATCTGCAAATTTCACTAAATAACTGTAATCTTTCACAAATATGAAGACGATAAATCCATAATGCAGGCTAAACATAACATGTTTGCTGCAGCAGAAAGAAGAGCTGACAAAAGCCCCACTTGTCTCACATTAATAATAGAAATTTTGGTGTCATGGTTTCATTCTTTCAGCTGCAGCTGTGTCTTAATAAATGTGCCAGTTGTGTGAGCAAGTGAGACAGTCTGTGAGAGCCAGACTCTGAGAGTTCAAATATTTCCAAGATCCTGCTGTAAAGCTGCTCTTAAAAAGTAGTTGATTTCTACAACAGTTCTGTGAAAAATTCTTGCGTTATGAAGTTCCTTTAAATTAGAATGTAAATATTCTTCAAAAAGTAGAACAGCAACAGGTAATGACAGCTGTAAAAACACAGCAGATCCAAAAGCTTCTATGACACAGTGAAATGTAATAAAAGTCACTGCACACATTACCTCAAGATCTGACAAAGTCAAAAGCTAATATGTTTAGATTTGGATTTACTTTTGTATGGAATAATTTTGATTGATGTTTTGAAGAATATTTGTGCCGGAAAATAAGAGACTATAGTAATTAGCATTAGCCGATTGTTTAAAGGCACACTGGATGGCATCTGATGTTGAGCTATTCTTTATTTCATGTTTAAGTGATCAAATTTGCAAAATCTGACTTCTTTCCTGTGATGAAATAAAATGCAGAGCTTGTTCAAATCGACTTTTATCATTAAACACCCGCTGCACCATTGCATGTAGTGGCCTGGCTCTACCATGGTATCCTCACAGTGGTGACAGTATCCATCCATTGTGCTTGTAAGTAGTTGTATTCCAGTGATACTTCATCCCAAGAGAGTTTTTTGCATTACAAGTACCACAAATAGGTGTCTTGAACGAATGAGAATTTTTTTTTCTCTCCTCTGCATTACTTCTTTGACTTCACAATGCAGAAAGAACCAGCCAGGTATATTTAATCTGAAGCTAATGTCACCACTTAGCCACCAACACAACAGCAAAACTGTCCAAAAAAAGTGCATTTACAAACTTTCAGGCACATCCTCCAGTGTAATCAATGTTTTCTTCATGCTGTTGTTTGCTAACTAAGCCACAAACATTTAAATCTGAGCCTCAAACTAACTTTTACCATTCTGGATTGGTGATACTGTGAAGAGGCACAATCAAGTTGATACAACCAGCTGGATGCACTCAAGGCAGTGAAAAGGTTACAGTTTGTTTTTAGGTCAAATCAAAGTGTTCATGGATGACTGATCATACGGCTGGGTAAGGAAGATATGGATCATCCCAGACAATGTGCTTACGAGTTTGTTAATGGACATTTTTGCTGTTTTTAACCATCAGTCCCCAGTAGCTTCAAACTAAATAAATGTGACTGGCACTCTGCATTCACGCAGAGGTAATGCAGGAGGAATTTTTTTTTTTTTTTAAAACGACAACAAAAAACTATTTGGAAACTCAAAGCACCTATTTGTAGCATTTCAAAAGCACAATACTGTTACTGGGTGAAGTATCAGTTCACCAGCTACCATGTCTGTATGTGTTGTGTCAACAGGGTGGGTGTCATGGGTTTTTTCCCCCCTGTGGTATATTCTTCTATATGAGGTAAGTCTGACACTGAGAGAGAAAGCAAATGGGTGCATTTCCCCCCAATCTTCAAGTACTTGATGGAAAAATAGCATTAACGTACTGTATAAAGTACTACTATTTATCAGATTATTAGTATCTTCCCTATTTCCTCGACAATTTAGTCCAGTCCCAGGAAGAGCTTTGAAGTTTTAACTTCTACATAAGAGTTTCATATGGTTTCATATATATTCATATGTAACATGCTGAAATAAATCAAACATCCTGATTTCCTCTCAGTTCATCAGCACCATGTATGTTATGTTACAAGTCACACAGCTTTTGGTAAAAACCCATGTGTTTCACATTCACATGGTAAAAGGAAAACTGCGCACCAACTGTTGGTCATGTTCATTGCCTGTTTGGAGATTGTGTCTGTTTTTCCAACACACAGTATATATTGTTGTATGATAATATGTATTCTTGCAAGCTGGTGTGATGACAATGATAATAATTAACCTATTTTTGATTCATTGTACATAAAGTTCAGATTACTTCACAAACATCTACAATAAAAGTTATTGTTCAGAAAAAATGTGTCTCACTTGTTGAAAAAACAGTCCCATGAATTGACCAGCTCCTTTCTTCCCTGGTTGTCAAATAGTGACTTTTTTTACGCTCACAGTAAACATGAACAGCTCTGTTTCATAGCTGTAGAATCAAAATAAACAGAATATGTTCAAATCAAAGCTTAACTCAATTGAATTCAACATGCGCATGATCATATCTATGTTCTCACCTCAGACTGAACTTTCTGAGATACACCTCTCTCCCCAAGACAAGCTTTCTGTTGACTGGATGCTGAGTATAACAAATAATAAATACATTGAATAAAACAAGGCAAATTCATGTCTAATCCACACAGCAATTGCAGTAGGTCGCCATCAAAACAGAGCAAAATTATTTCGTTAGATAGAAAGGAGAGTGCAGCTCAATTTGTTATTGAAATTCAAATGAAATTTTGAAAAAAAAATCATGGTACAATTTGTATTCTCCAGATGTAAGTAAAAATGCTTGTTTGGTAAAGAAAAAAAATAACATTGTCATCTGAAAGAGCGGGGGGGGGGGGGGCTGAAAAAAAACACCAATAGGTAATGTCAAAACATCTTTTTTGCATATATTCAGCCATGTAGCTTAAACCCCTTTCTTTCTCCCTGTTTATCCTCTCAGGAATACATGAACATCAGCAGTAAACAGATGCATATATATATATATATATATACTTGCAAACATTGTATCACTCATCAATCTATGGAAATAGAAATGGTCACCACAATTCCTCCAGCACATTTTGCAACACAACATGAATAATTCCGCGTACAGTTCTCCATGATAATTGGTGTGTTCGTGAAGGCAAACACATACTTGATGGATCTGAAATGAGTTTACATGTCAACGACCTCGACCGTTTATGATTCTTGACTTCAATTTAAACAAAGCACTGGAACAATGTAAAATATTCCCTGTTACATGTAAAAGCCCAGTCATTATTTGGGATGTACTTCAAAGTACAATCCA
>NC_141329.1:16079028-16099028 GCF_037954235.1 Aulostomus chinensis | reverse complement strand
TATAAGAAGTCCCACTTACAGGAGGATCATGTTTGATGATCAAAAAACGTCTAGAGATTTTATTCTGAGGTAAGGGTGAATTATACGTGAAAGTGTCAATTTATGACAGTCCTTGAGTAACAAACCAATATACACAAGTATGAGCAAAATTGCTCACATTTACTCTTTTGCTCCACCCTGACACATCTGACAAATTAGTGGAGTGGTCATTCTCACATGGTTTGTGTTGATATATTTGATTTTTATGGATATTTCTGTGTGAAAATACACTGAACCAAATTTACAAACTTGTAAATTGATTCATGCTAGATCAACAAAACTAAAAAGGGATGGGCTGCTGTACCCTGGCTACAAACGCATATTGGCACTGATACAGGGGGTAACATATTTAAACACGTCATCAAAAAAACTCAGGATGTGCCACCCCTATTTCCCAAACTTTCCAACTCTGTCACAGTAAATGTGAGCAGTTCACATTGCCATGCCACTGGGTGTTTAATTCTGTACTTGGTGGATTTTATTTTGTGGTTTGGCTGGAATTTGGACCCTTAGACCACCCTGGTTTCCCATCCTCCATCTTTGAAACTTTCTGACCATTTTGGTGTATTAGGTTTTTATTAGGGCTGCCCCTGACTATGAACATTCTTGATCAACCACAAAGGGCATTAGCTGACTATTAGTCTGCATGTTTATGACATTAATTTCATTTTTAAAGTATACATTTTGGGTGGGAACACAATTGAATTTGAGGTCTTAGAAAGAATGATAAAATTAACAGTGCTAACACTTGGCTGGATTACAGATATGTACAAAACTTAATTAATGAGCTTTAGTTAATATTCATTTTATTTAGAAGCACATGACATGAACAGATCGAGCCACGTGTTGATCCAGAGCAGTAATGATTGCGTACGTCAGAAGAACTGCAACAAGAAACTGATTGTTTTGATAATTTTCATAGAATAACATTAAGTAACTGGCATCAATATAATTGAACATTTTCTTTGAATTTCACAGTCGTACATGCATGAAGTTTACTGCCTGTTAACGATGATGGCAAAGCAATTAAAGCAGTAATATTCTTATTCTAAATGGAATGCAATGCAACGGAAAGACTGTCATAAAATTGTGTTAACTTGTTGAATTTCAACATAGTGTAATGTCATCATACAACCTAGCTTGTGAGTTTGGAATGCCAACATAATAATGCAAACAATTTAGGAATAATGTAAATAAATAGGTCACCCGAAAATTAAAACTCATTAGAAAAATATGTTAGTGCACTTATAGACAGACATGGCAGAGAAGCAGCTGCTGCCTGGCCATGAATTGCAAATTATTTTTCTGAGGTGCGGATGCAAACAAAATAAAATGTGCATATCCTCTTCTTTTGGGTTGTCCTTCATCTTCTCAAAATCGTCTCACGCTTTGGATTTCCCATCTGATATTCATAATCGACGCAGGGACCAGCCGCTTAAACTATTCTGTCCCCTGTCTGTGTGCTGAGTGTCACAATTTCCTGTTCCCGTCCTTTCAAATTACATTCCTTCATGCCAGCCAGATAGGTTTTTCCAGTGTGCAGCTCTCAATGGTTTCTTTTTTTTTCGGGGACTGAGTGACAAATAAAGTCTCTTTGACTTATGACTCTTGTAGCAGACTAGTTTAGTCGAATATTAGGGGGCAGCCCTAGTTTTTATGTCAATAAAAAATTATTTTGTCCCTTTTTTATATACATAATCCTCCAGTGATTACATAATTTATGGTGATGTCACACTTCATTTGACATACACATCAAATTTTAAAATTATCCAGAACAGTGCTAAGGATTGGCTAATCTCACCATATTTTAAAGCATTTTATTTCCAAATATAACGCAGACCCTTTCTCCAGTAATCACTGTCAGCCTGCTATTTTTGCGCTGGAACACGGCTTTCCTTTAGGACAGCCTACACGTGTAACTGTATGAAACAAAAAGGTTGTAGCAGTTTTTCAATGATTTGGTTTGAAAACAAATTTCCTTGGGTGCTGAAATACTGGTCAGAGATTGGATGATGGGGAGAAAATTGCTTTACTGACAAGCGAGCATTATTTATTTGATTAGTTTATGAAAAGGGTTTCCTGAGAATGAACAATCAAACTCTCAACCCTCATGTTGTGAGTAACTTCTGTTTTAGATTATTTGCCTTGACTATTCAGGCTATAGGGGGCAGCCCTAAAGCTAAAAAAAATATTTTTAAGAAGTGTTCTCTGGTCTTTGTGTAATTGCAATGTTAAAACCTAGCATTCTGCTGGTCAAACAAGCACAGAATCACAAGTTGGGGCTTTTCCTACTCTCGCGTGTGAAGTATTGTGTAAACGCCTCTGGAGAGTGATTATTAGTTTCACTGCATGTACAAAAACTTTAGGGAAAACACATCTGTTTTATTATGAAATTTTACCTCCTCGCCTCTCGATTGTAATTCAGATTTTGCATTAAATGTGTAGCTTGTAGGATCTTCCAGACACAATGCAAAGGAAAAAATGCTCCAATCACTGGTTTTGCTCATTTTACAATGTTAAAAGCAAGGCTTTACCTTTTTTTGCCTTAAATTACACCCATAAATGAATGATTTTGTTTAGTTGTAGGTGAGACAAATTACAGTTGGAGGGCAATGACATGCATCCCTTACACAAACAACTGCTGTTTTGATCTACATTTAAGGAGGGTACCAGACTAGACAGTGAACAGACTTGGATGCTTTATACCAGAATATTTTGAGGTTTAACTCAGTTTAATGTGCCTTCAAGTGTTGTTGGGTATTTAAATGTGTGTACAGTGTCATTTAGCTTACTCTACGTGAGTGTTGATTCCAATCCCTTGCTTCAGTTGGCAGGCGAGGCCCAAGAACTGTTCTCTGTGCGTCATGGTCCAGTGAGGACTGCTCACATCCTGCCAGCCCCTCATATCAGTAAGTATCTTCATCGTCTTTGCATTACTTCAATATGGGACAACCAACCCTGAAGCAAACTGCCTGTTCTAACTTCCTAACAAGGTTTTTGCATTATGGGTGTAAATGCTGCACCCTCTAGGGTGCATTTCAAATTATCCTTTGCAGCTATATTAGTTTTATTATTTAGAACAATAATTTGAGATTAAGAAAGATTATTTAGGACAATAATTTGAGATTTAGACAGATGCTGCATTACAGATAATTTGGTCACCTTTGTGTTTCTGCAGCTGTTGATGACACTTGCCTTTTTCACTGATCAGGCAGTAAATCGCTTATTTTACACAAGTATTCATCATTCTAAATGACACACTTAAATAGAAAGAAACTCCCTAACCGAGCAAAAACAAAGGTACATGCATTAACAATGTGCCACACATATTCTGTAAGAGAAACTCTTTACATTCATAAAGATCTTCTAATGTTAATCCTAAAATTAAGAGGAGAAAACTGTTTTGCCTTTTGCACAAGCTTTCAAATGGAAGATGTGCAGAAGCCTGTGGGGTCTCTCAGGAAGAATAGTTTGATCTACTCCTTTATGAAGATGCCCCCTCCTTTGGAGCGTGATATTGATATTCTCAACTAAAGCAATCCAGAAAAGAGTGCATCCTGAAATTAGGAACCTAGTCCCCCAGGGGCCACAAATCACAGTCTTTTAAGGATACAACGGTGTCCAACTAGGAGATTAAAGACGGCATAACGAGAGCTATACCGTGACCAAGAAAGGAGCTCGGCATGTTTCTTTGCAAATGCTCCGTAAACTTCTTTGTAACACCAGATTTATCTTCCAAATCCGCAAATGTGGATAGATGGTTGAGAAGTATATTTACTGTTAAGCTTGTTTTCTTTGAGTCTATAAGTTCTCGGGTGTTTTTTTTCTGCATAATTTCAAACATCCATCCTGCAGAAAATGTTTTGGTTAATTTAATTTCAGCATTCAAGCAGACACTTCATTTTGTATGGCACATTTCATCTGGCAGTGGGGTTGTGGGGAATTCCCTATATGATTAAAATTATGAAGACTGCCTCTCCCCTATGTTAAACTTTATCTGCAACCAATAATGGCCTGCTCTCAGTCAGCGGTTTCAAGCCTCTGAACTCTACATCTGCTTGCTGCTTAAGCTCTGATGGAAATCTTGCATTTACATTTTCACTTCAACTTTTCTAAATCTAAATGCTCTCTTTAAGGCCTATTCACACCTGCTGCTTATTCCAAAACCATAAGCTTTTCCCCCAAAACACTGATTTGTTGGGGCTTGTGTGATCACAGCATTCTTACTTGGATGTGGGATAAAGCAAGCAGGCTGAGATAGCCAAGAAAGGATAGTCTCTGCTCTCCTCCATTTGTATCCTGGTGTGATATGTTTCCAATGGGAGTGCAAACACTGTCAACCGAAACATCTATAGAACATTACATGGATACCAATGTAAGTCATGATATTTACAATGGCAGATAATTACTTGCATTTTTTGTGGTGTGAAAATCATGTAAGGAGTGGAGCAGCGTCACATCACAAACAGATACTAAAGAATTTTGTATTTATTTTGTTGTGAAAATACAGTCAGTATGACATTTATCCTGAAAATGAATAAGATATCAGTTCTTCAGTAAACAAATACGGCATGACGTTGCATTTATAAGTGGCAAAACGTCATTTTGCATAACTCGCATCAACATTGCCGATGTTGGCAAGAAAGGTTTAAAAAAACTGAATACACTTCACCATAAACTAACCTCTGGAATGCAGTGAATATGATGGTATCCAGCAGAAGAGTGGTTGTCAACTCCATGCTCCCATTGTATTGTGATATATTTTTGAAGAAGTCAGTCAGTGTCTTGTCTGCTCTGTTTTGCATTGTAATAATAATTTCACAGGCATGACAACTTGAAAAGCAGTTTGAAAATAAGGAGCCAATTTACAAAAAGAAAGAAATTTACATGAAATGTAACTGTTTTATCTACCTTTCTGTTCAACTGTTTGTTTTTTAGAATATATAGTATGATTTATAAACTGAAACCCTTCATTATTTTTCCATAATGTCTATTTTGAAAATGACATATGAAACCCCTCCCAGTGTTTTCTGTGTCTCAAGTACTTACTTCCATTGAGTCAGGAAAAATTTTGCCAACCTGCTTAAATGTTGTCATTTAGGAGAGTGCAGAAAGAGATGAGAACTGTGGCGCTCAACCTGTAAGTGTCCAGCAGCTGATATTAAAAATTAATTTAGCTGCTGGTGTCCCATGCTTTGTTTGTCCTGACTTACAAACGCAATAGACTGCAGCCCATTTAGCTATGATTTATAGTGATTTAAAGCCACTGTGTGCAGTCAGCTGACAATACTACTCCTAATAACTCAGGTCAGATTTCTCTAATATAGCATACTGTACTTTGGTTAAAGGTTTCAGCGTACGCATGCAGGTCTGGGAGACAGAGGTAGACTTCAAAGGTGAAGTGAAGGAAGCAACCAATGTGTTTATATAGCAAGGAATACAGAAAAGTAAAATATATTTAGCTGCAAATGGAGCATTTATTTGATATGTATAGCTAGCATTCAATGGCTCAGTAGCAGTGCTAATAACCGTATTTTGACTGACAACATATTGTGTGTAGGAGGCATGCAAGCAGTGCAGATGATATTTCACTTGTTTCAAAAGAATCTTTGGAATCATTTGTGCCTGTAAAGACTGAGTTTGAGCAAAAACTCTTGAGTCTCCTGCTAGTTTTGTTACAATGTTTTGGGAGGCAGACGTTACACTATCGTCATATTGATTGCTCTGAAATTTGGTGTGGTCAGGCAATCTGTAGTTGAGCCATTTGCAGTAAGTGTTAACAACAGTATGGCTCTGCAAAGCCCCTAATTTATATACATTAATACACTCAACACATTTAACACAGACACTCAAGAAACTAGACTGTAGCCACACTTAATAATGCACTTAAACCATTTTTCTAAATAGTTTTCAAACACAATTCTGATATTAATGATAATAAACTAATTCTAATGCTTAATGTTCATTGCTTGCCTTGTCAGGCAGAGGTCAGATTGTGAGAGAGTTTCTATACATGTTTTATACAAAATATTGTCTGTGCCAGCATTTAGATGTTTGCAGTTTTCATATAATAAGTCCTCATTTTTCTCCATCTGGCTAAATCTGGCTTTCAGTATTCTCAATTAGTTTTAACCCCCCAAAAATCTTCAGTGTTCAGTGGAAAAAGGCAATTTCAGCTTTTTAAAGAGATAATGCAGATTGTGTTAAGTAGTGTAATATGTCTACTTTCATAAATATTGTAGTATCACGAAATAACAACTAAAAACATCAATATATGCTTATACTATACTTATACATGACATGACATGATTTCTTTTCCAAAGTTGATATAGTTTTTCAGTCATCGTGACCAGTAAAAAGCTGTTTAAATACAAATGTCCATGTTCAAAAGCTGTATTTTTTTTTAGTTTCACTATCTAGATCCTTTCCAGACATGACGTCTAAATTTTGTCTTCACAATTGTCAATCAGTGCTGTGAAAGCTGCCATGTAACCCAGACAGTTTGAGGCTTTTTTTTTTCTTTTTTCCTGCGAGAAAATCGTCTTTTTGTTCTCCCACTATGTTCCGGTCTTTTGGCAGATTTCAACAACACACAATAGTAGCTTTTGAAGAGCACTGGAAATGGATGAAAGCAAACTCTAGTAATAAGAAGCAGCAGATACCCCGACACATGAGGGAAGCTATTCTCTCAGCAGAGAATAAATATGAATTGTACTACTGTAGAGACAGATGCTGATTGCAATCTGTTAGGGTGCAAACACTGTTGCACTGTGGGGAGCCACAAAATGGCCAATTGTCTGTGATGCCAGGCCATGGGCTGGTGTAGATAGAGGGACCCAAAAATAGGTGTTCATTATAATTATGCTGTGTGTGTGTGTGTGTGTGTGTGTGTGTGTGTGTGTGTGTGTGTGTGTGTGTGTGTGTGTGTGTGTATACGTATATGAAAGGCTGGTGAGGAAGTCCAATTGCTTCCGTTCTGCAGAAACATGGCTGAATACTGTCAAACTTCAAATTGCAGCTCTCTAAACAGTAACATATTCCCAGAGACATTTTGTTGTTGAGCTATTTTTTTTCTTTAAAAGCTCCCGCAGGAGAGAATAAAAAAGGGATGGTATACACTGCTGACTAATTCACAGATTTTAGATGGTGTTACCTACTAACCTTGGTGTTACCCACTAACCTTGGAAAAACAGAGTGATTTTGGGGTCCCAACTGTAATTGCATTACATGGCAACAGTAGTAATGTAATCAGCACATTTCCTGTCATAGTAATGGGCTGCCTATCGAATAAGGATGGGCAGCCCTAGTGGCCCACATGTTCCTGTGAAGAATGTCCTTCTTTGTTGAGTGCAAATTATTCTATTTCTCATCTGCCATCTCCCCAGGTTCTCTGCAAATGGACAATTTTTCTGACAAGAGGCCCTTGCTGGGGGTCTGTAAGAGTACAGGTTCCTCTGGGTGAGTTCATGCATCCTATCAAAACTGACATCATTTCCTCTTTCAACAGGATATTAGGTATTATAAATGGCTTTAGTCCTTTATGCTGGAAGTCTATCATATTGGACTATGAGCATGTCATGTTGGGGCTTTTTTTTAGTAGAAGACCGCAGTCACTGTCACTATCAACCTAAGAACTGAGACTACTCCTACAGGTATAGAATGTTGGAAAGGTACACAAATTGCATAGATTATTTGGAAAAAATGACAAATCCTGCACCTGTATATTGTCATGGAATTATTACGAAAAGATCTTTTTGTGGACTTTCTGATAAGAGTTTCTGAAGTAAAGTGTATCAATCAATCTGCAAACGAGTAAAGTTACAAGTATGAACAATTAAACATAAACAAATTTTATTGTTGCAAACATGCAACTGTCAAAAAACAAATATTGACATTGTATAGATAAAAATAGGCCACCACACTTTTGAATTAACAAATACGAATGTCACTACTTTTTAAATGATTGGTTTTATTTGTGTTTGAATGATAACTTTAATGTAAGACTGCAAAACATACACTTTTATTTGTCATTGTCAGAAACAACAAAAAAGCAGTTTTAGCAGCTCTTAAACACATCAGAAAAGAGCCGGGCTGCTGCATCCAACTGCACAACCATGTTTGATGATGGTTATTCCTCCCGAAAATGCTAAAAAGAAGACGCTGATTGGCATTGTTGCCTGTCATTATAAAGGTCCGCTGTTTGTAGCTTAGCAGTCCCAGTTGTGTGTAAATAGAACAATTATTGTTTGCAATATTATGTGAGTCCAAAGTCAGACAATTAGCTGTGAAAAATTTTATTGATTCCATCCATCCATCCATTGTCTTCCGCTTATTCCTGTTAAGGGTCGGGGGGGGGGGGGCTGAAGCCTATCCCAGCGGCTACGGGCAAGAGGCGGGGTTCACCCTGGACAGGTCGCCAGTCCATCGCAGGGCCAACATATAGAGACAAACAACCATTCACGCTCACATTCATACCTACGGTCAATTTAGAGTATCCAATTAGCCTAGTCCCCAATTGCATGTCTTTGACTGTGGGAAGAAGCCGGAGTACCCGGAGAGAACCCACACAGGCACGGGGAGAACATGCAAACTCCACACAGAAAGATCCCGTGCCCGAGCCGGGACTCAAACCCGGAACCTTCTTGCTGTGAGGCGACAGTGCTAACCACTGCACCACCGTGCCGCCTATTTTATTGATTAATTTACATCAATTTCTTGTAGTCATTAGTAAAGCAGATGTAGAATAACATTGCAGCTTCTCATTTTTTTATTTTAAGTTTACAGTGATTTTCATTGGTTTAAACCGTAAGTGATGCAGGACGCTGGATATATCAGCTTTCTTTAATCAGTTAATTCTTCGAATAACTTTACATTAAAATGTGACATTGTGATATTTTTGTACGTGCACTTATCAGAGATCCATTCAGTAATTTACTCAAACAAGTGATTCTTTCACATGTCTACAGAAAGGCATCACATCAACTTCAGCAGTCACATTCTCCGAAATGAACTGAAATGCATATTTAATGTAAGTTTAAAACCTCAATTTTTTTTCGTCTTACAAGCTGTCAAGTGGCTAACCCATATCCACATTTTCTTTATCCAGCCATATGCTCAGTAATCCAGAAACACGAGCTGAATACAAGCTATTACAAGTGTGGCTGAGATAGTTCAACTGAAGGGGCCAGCTGGTTACACCTGGCATTACTGAGAACAAGGGTTATAGTTAGTTTTTTAGCTCAAGTCAAAGTGTTTATGGATTACTGAGCAAAAAGCTGTTTGAGTCAAGTTAATTTTATTTATAGAGTGCCAAATCACAACAAAAGTTCTCTCATGACACTTTTCAAGTAGAGTAGGTCTAGTACCACACTCCTTCAATAAATTTACACCCAACAATTCTCCATGAGCAAGCACATCAGGCAACAGTGGTGATGAAAACCTTCCTTTTCACAGGCAGGAACGTTCAGCAGATCCAGGCTCAGTGAGAACGGCCTTCTGCTTTGACTGGTTGGGGGGAAAGAGAGCAGGGGCCCCATGTATCAATACTTGCGTGGATCTCATACTAAAATCGCGAAAGTTGCATACGCACAAAAAAATCCGGATGTATCAATCTGTGCGAGCGCCGGAATCCACGCACGTTTCCTTGATACATCCCAATCGGCGTGGCATTTAGCGCAGATTTCGGAGTGACCGGGCCCGCCCCCGTTACGCCCACCTATAAATGTGCAAATTTATTTAAATAGGGTCTCCGCTGTCGGCGCTTGCAAAATAATGTCAAAGAAAAAGAGGTTCACGGCATGGAGCTGGAGGTGCTGGTCAGGGAGGTGGAGGCGAGACAGCAGATTCTGTTTGACAGCCTGTCCAGTGGTGTCAGTATAAACAATAAACGTTGTGAGTTGGATAAGAAGTGAGAGGGTGAACACGGTGGGTTTGGAGCAACGCACCCCCTCGGAGATGAAAAAAAAAGTGGTCGGACCTGTTATTGGCTCAAGCTCCCTTCTAATCACCAGTGTTGTTTATCATCATGTTCATACATCTTAACCACTTCTAATGATGGAAAGAACGAGTCGCTACGTGTTTGAAGTTTCATGACGACGGCAGAAAAGTGTTCGCTCCTCCTTTACTGAATGATGCGCGAGCATCACTACGTCATCAGCTTGCACCACTGCTAGCGCTCTGAAAGATTTCCTCTCTATTTCTAATGCATGTCTGCAATTCTAACTTTCTAAACAATGCAAGCTAACGTAGGACTAAATTCAACACTGCGCAATCACTAAATGCAATAACTACAGTAATCAATTGGCTTCAATCTAAATTTAAATAGCAATATGGAAAATGGTACTAACAGGACGTCAAGGTGGAGGTCAAGTGGCGTACAGCTGCCCTCCAGAGGAGTGCGGGCCAGACAGGTGGGGGTCAGGGAGAGGGGCACCTGACGCAATTTGAGCAGCGGGTGGCGGCAGTCATGGGCAGCACCTCTGTGGGGGGATTGTCACTGCCACCCACGCTGACGCAGAGAGCCTGAAGGGTAAGTGGCAACCATTTCTTACGTAACATTTCCACATGCTTTGCCACAGATGTAAAGGCAACAAATACACAGAATCAACCATTTAAATAAACCAATATGTTTAATAGACATCGATCCATCAGCCATGCCGCCGACGTGCAGCATACCTGCCGGCTCAGTCATCCGCCAGGACCAGTGGCATTCGGGCCAGCCCGTCCTCACACAGGCGGTCCTATAGTCGCAGGAGGACATTATTAGGGGAATCATGGGGACAATGAGCGGCTCGACCGGCTGATAAATGTTCTGGAACATTTCGTGGACAAAATAAATTAATCTGGCTTCATGAATTGTGTAATCGCTTCTTACCCATTCACACTGTGGAAATTAAATTCTGGCGTGCGAGGACGGCTGCCCGGCCGGGATCGGCATCCATCCCTCCAGCCACTGTGTATCCATCTGCGCATTGATGGAGTGGGAACCCTTACGATGAACGTAAGCATGTTCCTCATGGAACGGTGCTTTTATGGCAACATGAGTGCTGTCAGTGGCTCCGAATACATTAGAGAATCCGGCTTTTGCTGCAAATGCGCTTTAATATTTTATATAATATTATTCAATGATCAGGTCCACCACCAAGGGCATGGCCCGGTTGAGGGTCGACTGACTCACCCCGGAATGGTCCGCCATCTCCCGCTGGAAGGCTTTTTTGTGCCTGATGTATGTGCGGTTACCAAATAATGTCAGTTACCAAACATCGCCACAGAGTCGCCAACGGACCAAAGTGCAGTTAACGCAAGAATCGGCTTTCCGCCAACTTCTACGGCACCTCCGGAGTTGGTGTGAAACAGCGCAAGAATCGGCGAACTTTTCGCGTTGATACATGTGAACGTCGATCCTGGCGTATGCAAGTTTTTCTTGCGTAAACTGCGTTGATACATGAGGCCCCAGGAGGGCGGGGCAGAGACAATGACAGATAATGAAGGAAGACAGCTACACAGAAAGAGAGGGACAGAGATAAAGAGAGAGAGAGAAAGGGAAGAGAATGATGGACAGACGGGTACGTAAGCAGGTGGGGCTATGGGTGGCAGCTTGAGCCTCTTCAGGTCTGTAGCCTCCTCCAGCAGCACCCGGGATCTAGGATGCAGGGAGCCTAAAGGCTCCGGAAAAGAAGACGAGTTAGTAACACATATGAGTATGATTTATATATGACACATATAGGAGGACAGAGAGGAAAGAGAGGAGGACAGAGAAGCCCAGTGCACCATGGAAGATCCCCCGGCAGTCTAAGCCTTTAGTGGCATATCTAAGGGCTTTAGCATGAGATCGGTTCCTTAAATCTAGCTCTGGCCTGATCTGGAGTTTTCCTTAGTGGAGTGTTGTCGATTAGTACAAATTCAAAAGTGACTAATTGATGGTCATAAAAAAGCACGTTCTGTGGAAATACAACTTAATATTCAGTTTCAATTCCATATGTTAAGACGAGGCTGAGAGTGTGGTTGTGACAGTGAGTGGGTTCATGTACAGACTGATGGAAACCAATTGAGTCTCGAAGAAATATAATTGCAGCACCCAGACTGTCGTTATCAACATCCACATGAATATAGAAGTCACCTACAATCATGAGTTTATCTGATTTGAGAACTAAACTGGATATAAACTCTGAGAATTCAGATAAGAATTCAGAGTCAGGACCAGGAGGATGGTACACAATAATAAATAAGAGTGGATGTAGAGTTTTCCAGGCTGGATGAGACAAACTGAGAATAAGACTTTGAATTGAAACTTGTTTTGGGTTTGGGATTTATTACTGAACTATTGTCAAAAATGGCAGCAACTACACCTCCTTGGCCTTTTAAAAAAAAATGAGGACAATGCTGGATGATCTTGAGAGTTTATGAACAGTTGTTTTTGTTTGGTCTTGCTGTTGGTGATGAACAGTGGTGTCACCAATAGCTTTAAGCTAAATATACATGGCTGGCTCTATCTGGAAAGGTGTGTGTGTGTGTGTGTGTGTGTGTGTGTGTGTGTGTGTGTGTGTGTGTGTGTGCGTGTGTGCGCGGGTGTGTGTGTGTGTGCGTGTGTGTGTGCGTGTGTGTGCGCGGGTGTGCGTGTGTGTGTGTGCGGGTGTGTGTTAGCCATACAACCAGTCATGAGTCCCCATCTTGTGTGTGTGTTGGGTAGTTGGGAGCCAAGGCACCTTTTAAGGCTCATTATGCATAATGTAAAATATGCATATGGACATACTCTTTTGTCCATACTCAGCGTTCATTTCATCTGTGTTTCTGCACGTTTCCATGAAGCTTAAGGATATGGACTAAACAGAGCAATACCACCAGAAATCATGTGGTAGTGTTGCTGTCACTGCCCGAGACACAAAGAAGAAATAACAATGGCGGAACTTTTTGAGGAGAGATTGTGCGAGTTTATGTCTCATTATTGTCTCCGTTTATGTCTTTTATGCAAGATATACATAATCAATACCTCCTCCATAGTTGCAATGTTTGTTTTTGAGTTTGTTGTTTGCATAAACATTTGACTGTGGGCTGCCCCCTGGTGGATGTATTGGTTAATATCCATGCCAATGTAAAGGGCGCATGGAAGTATGAGTCGTGATGGTTACGTCGTTTGAAACTGACACATACATTTTCGTTACATTGGGCATAAATGGGCCTTTAGGTGAAGTACCACTTCAAATAGTTAATGAAATGAGTGTGTTCAATTAAGAGTCTATTCACATTATTTCTTAGTGTCTTTGCTCATAATATTATGAATGGATTTGACTAGATGATGAATAATGGATTAGATTTGGTGTTAGCAGACGATTAAAGGACTTATATTGGGCCTGAAAGGTTTGGCAGAAAACAGTTGTGTGATAAGCTTATCATGATTGAAGCGTTTCAGTTAGGAAAATAATGTTTACAATTCTTAGGATGATTTTATATTTGTACAGCTGCACTTTTAAAAAGAAGTCCAGTCTTTTCATCCCTAGTGCTGAGAAGGAAACGATATCATGATTTAAACAATGACTGACCAAATTGTAACTATACATGAGCAGTTTTCCAGTGAATGAATGAATGAATGTATTTAGTAATATCTGACACAAGGGTAAAGAATAAAACAATTGTTAGGATATTAATAACAAATTCATCATGTAAGTTCATCCAGTGAATCAAGGACATTGTCTTATAAGTGAGAATCCCGTTGTAGTACAGAAGGTAATCAGATGTTTTTGGGTTTTTTTTTTGTTTTTTTTTTCGTCTGTACTGTTGAGAAGTACAACTGCCACACCTGGAAGTAATTTTCTGTTAATAATATGATGCATCAAAGGATATATAGCCTCTTGTTATGAGCACCTCACAGACCACTAACTGGAGCTGAGCCAGTGATGTGGGCTAACTTACTATGATTCATAGTGGTTGGGCTGTTAGCAGTGCCTGAACTCCACGTAAGCACACAGAAAAGAGATGTAGATCCCTGGGATTCTCAGTGTTGGGACTGGGAATTCCAGATCCATGCTCAATGAAACAAAGAGAATTAAAAAAACTCAGCATAACCCAAGGGATTTCTGGCCTCTCCATACCCAGTACATGCCACCCCTCCACCCTTTACCCACGTTGCTCCTCCAGAGCAACACAAAACTTAACTCAATATAACCTCTCCAGGAAATGAAATAAGGAAGTCTGTGTTAAGCTGGGCCTTGATGGAGACCACCTTCTTGATGTTTTCCAATGACTGCTATTTCTGCTTTTCCTATGTCCTCACTGACACGGAGACAGGCAGCGTTTTGACGGTTTGGCGATTCACCCAGGCGTCGCTCGACACTAATGCTGAAAACATGCTCTGTGTTGAAAAGCAGAAACCCTGACCTCTGGCTGAATGGCACAGCGTGGTTCTTCCCCTACAGAAGTGCTTTGTAAATAACACTCTGGTCAAAGACAAGAAGGAAAAAGGCTTCCGGGTGCGGCGCTGTACTTTCCATTGGGCCTCTTCATAAACTTACTAAGGTCCTCACACAATTTTTAGCATATAATCATTTTGAAATAACAGCTTTTGTTAACCACCAAAAGGGATGCCGACTTGACACTTAAATGGAAAACAGATTGAAGCCTTGGCCATTACAGCGGTGCTGGTTTAGAAGTTGGTTCAGTCAGCTCTAGGCTTAGATTACAAGATTTGCAAATTAAAGGAAAACCAGAGAAGGGAAAAAGCATGTGTGCTGAAGCCCTGTACTTGCGGATTTCCAGCCAGGCGAACTTAACATAATTTTATCAATGGAAAGGATTATGAATTGAGTCCAACAATGCATGGATCCATTGAATTTATTTATTTTTTTGGATAGTTAAGCCCCATATGTTACTCTGACTCTCCTTGCACCAGTGCGGGGGGGGGGGGGGGGGGGGGGGCTTCAGGCATTAGTAGAAAATGCTTTTGCCACTCCAGACGTCCATGTATCTGTTAACTTTTCTGGAAAGCATTTGTGTTTCTTTTCCCTTCTTTTTGTTGTCATTTGAATTTTGTCTGTTCATAAGCTCTGAAAATCTTAGAGTGAAAGCTGCTCCCTCTCCATTAATTCAAATTTTATGGGTGAGATGGGGGCAACTTAAATGTTTGTGGGTGTTTGAGTTCATACACTTATTGTGCAAATTTTCAGTGATGAATGAGCGTGCTTTGTTCTTTTGATTTTGGAAACTGTCAGTGACATTTCCAACCTCCAGCCACCCCCTCACAACATCTCCAGATGCTGAGAGGATGTGGTCCTTTTTTCTTTTAACCCAGAAAGTCTTCTCTTACTGCGTGGATTACTACTGAGTGCACTATTTTCAGCTTCTGGCTAATACACTTGGATGCTGGTCAGAAAAAAATGGTCCCAGTCATGGATATGCTCATTTTAATGGACACAAATCTGCACAATCTCTTTGCTCTGTCCCATGAATGTCACCACTGCCCCCCATATGTTTTCATTTAATTTTTAAGGTGATTACAATTGATTCAGTATTCTATATGATTGTTTGTGTTACCTGCTTCATTCCTAATTGTTCACAAAGAAAATGTTTAATTTATAAAATCTTAATCATGGTCCTTTAGGGACAAAGACCACAGACTTAACACCATAGCTTCTCTGTTACATTGATGTGAATTAATAAACACAGTGTTATTAATGCTGTAGCATAGTGTTCATTTTTTTGATTCATGCTAGACTTAAATTGATGTGTTTTCTTTGATGATTATACAACTGTTAAATGTCTGGTTTATAAAGTCATCCAGACATGTAACAATAAATCTCAATACACCTCTAAGATTTGCTCATGAGATCATGTTAGAGATTACTGTTAGAAATAATTACTGATGAAAATGTACGTGCCATAATTACCACTCCTTATAAATGGAATGTAAATTGAAGATTTCAAACTAATTTTATTGATCTGCATTCATCTCAGCATCTTTTTATTAAGGCCCTGCAAAATGTGAATGCTTTTTTCATAGAGAGATGCATAGAGATTGGCTAGAAGATGCAATACTCTTAAAGCTAGGTCAAACTGATGGTGAATAGGTCACCGTGCATGTGATCCGCTAGGCCTCAGCCTCTGTAGGTTTAAACTTCTTTCACAAATGTTGTCACTGTGCTTGAGACAGAATGATCTATTAAGATTCTTCTCCAATACATGACTGATCAGCAATAGCACTTGTATTTGCAATCGCGCTTCTTATGTCTCCATGAAAATTGCAGCAGCTAGGAGTAGACACACAGACACACACACACACACACACACACACACGCACACGCACACACACACACACACAGCCCTGCTGTTATTTTGATTGTCATTTTTAAGAGTAAGGTGTTGCTATCTAGTATGAGTTTACCATGCACAACTAATCACAAGAGAACAAACTTTTGTACAAAGTTTCACAGTTATATATATGCTCTAAACTTAACATATCCGTAGACAAAAGGAATAAGTGTGGTAAAATCCGATATATCAGTTTGAATAACTGTTGTATTTCTTTATGGTCACAGTTACTCAAACAAAACACTGAATGAACATTTTCATATTTTTCCCCAAATAATTTGTAATGCTTGTTCATGTCAATGTTCCAAGTCCAGTTTTGGGTTACCTGAAAATGTATTATTTTGTCTTCATCTCTTCTTCCAGAAAGACCTCCCTTATATGTCTTCACTATGCAACAGCTGTACTACATTCTGAAGTGCAGCAGTGGCATGGATGCTTTTTCTTTTAACATTACTAAATATGTTTTTGTTTTTTTTCCCCTGAATATTTTCAGCAAAAAAGGGTCTATGCTGTCACAGAAAGTAAATTTGACAATATTATTAAACAATCTGGTCATTATTATGGCCCAGTTACCACTGTCCAAAGGCATTAGACAGATTCAGGAGTCAGGACTCTTTGGAGTAGCACGGGTCCCGTAAAGTATAAAAATCATTCCCATGTCAAATAGATGATAAAACCTTGTGTGTGTGTGTGTGTGTGTGGGGGGGGGGCATCCGATGATCGAGATTGCACTTGCAAGGTGTGCTTTCACGCCTTAGTGCCATAAACTAGAACTTTGCTACAATCTAGCTGTTAATTTATGTTTCTCACCTGTCAGCTCTTACATCTTAAATTGGATTAGGAAAACACATAGCATCATACATCCCTGAACTTTAACCTTAATATCCTGCCTTGAAATAATTAAATTTACTAATTATATGGTTGCAAGCAACAAATTCCACTGATCCTGCACAGATACATTACAGACAGATACAGATACAGACAGCAAAAGCCCATTGTAGCTCTAAGTCCTTGTCTTTTAGTGCATTTCCATGACTGGTCTGGGTTTGCAGACTGGATATATCTGTCTATTAAAGTGTATTAAATGGAAATAATCAAGCACTTGTAAAAAATGAGGCACCAGATTAAAGGGATTTGGAGAAGTGATGCTTTTTATCCACCATGAGGTTATTTTTTTGGTCAGTGTCACAAAATGACCACCCAGGAGTTTGCACGCACTTATGCAGGTCAGCGTGTGTTCTTTTTCTACATGTTGTGGGGTAGATGAGCAGCATATCACTCTTGAGTGATTAAACTGGCGCCAGTAACTCCTAGAAATGTGTTGATTATCCTGCTGATTCTGCAGGAGATGCATCTGATTTCCGCTCTTACCGTCCTGTTTTTGTGTAGTTGTATTATATGTTAATGATTATTTAAGTGTTTAGAAATGACATCATACGTACACAACAGAATCCACAAACACTAGCATGCTTTTGTCTCCCTGATCTTCAAAGTTTGTACTTAATTTGTGGGCAGGAATGTCATGTTCTCTGCTGAAAAATTGCTTTTGATGAAATCGTTCCTGTACCCGTTTGTCATGCTCCTGCGTGGAAATGAGAGTGGCTGTAATCTGTTTTTTTTCCAGACTTCCCCCTTTGCGTTGCCACACACACGCTTGAGCTCAGTCTTCACTCTGCAGTGTTTATTTTGACTTGTACGTCTGTTTTATGTCTGTCGAAAATTGGTTCTGCCTCGCCAGTTTTCCCCCTTCAAATAGGAAATCAGATTAAACTCAGTAGTGCTAGAAATGGTGCGTATAAACACTCTGAACAGCCTGAATGATTGGTAATGACTTTTCAAATCTTTACCACAAACCTGTTCACTAAAGTAGGCCTTTGTGGTCAAAGCAATTCATATTTTTTTTTTGGAGAACTTAAACGTTTACTTTTTCCACATGAAACTTATAGCAGTGCTATTTGTGCTTTCTTCAGTACTTGAATGAATGATAATGTAGTCTAACTTGTTAAAGAAAAGCTAGTGCGTCAAAGGGCCGGTAGTACTAGATCAGTGACGAGGATACATAGGTCCAATGAATTATGACCTGTAGCCCAAATGTTTTCAACTGCACTGTTGCTTAGACGCTTTCATTTGGTTGTATACACAAAAGAATGGTAGTTTAAAAAAAAAAAAAGATTTTTCACCTACTTCAAATTTAGCTACTCTCTACACTGTACAGGTTTACTAAGAGGAAAACTGCAATTTAATTGATTAATAATTGGGGGCCTTGGACCACCAAAGCCTTTTTACAGCAGGAAATGATAGGAAGTTGACCGCTGAGAGCTTTGGAGGTGCAGTGTTATTTCAGCTGTGATTGCTTGATTTGATTTGATATTTTTTATTGAGATCATGTGAATGATAATATCATAAAAACATTAACACAATTTTAATAAATTAAAAAAAAGTCATAATAAAAGGTGAACAATGAGTCAATTTACATGAACGAAAACGAGTAGGAAGAAGTAAACTTATGTACCCCTACCCCTTCAAAGTTAACTATTGTTTCTAATTGAAATCATAACACAAAACAAACAATAATATTTTTTTTTCACTCAAAAAATCTCTGATGTTACATATACTGTATATCTTCTTCAACCTTTTAATCCATATATGGGCAGCATGGCTCAGGGGTAGAGTGGCCGTCCAGCAACTGAAAGGTCACTGGTTCAATCCTTGACCCTGGTGACCATGTCGAAGTGTCCTTGAGCAAGATACTGAACCCCTAATTGCTCCTGATGAGTAGGTTGGCACCTTGCATGGCACCCTTCACCATCAGTGTGTGAGTATAGTGTCATCTCATTCACCCATTCACACACACAAAGTGCTTTGAGTGCCACTAAGGTAGAAAAGCTCTATATAAAATTTTGTCCATTTACCATCTGACAAGCAGATCCCCTGGGGATCAACAAAGTATCTATCCATCTGTCTGTTTGTCTGTCCTCAATATAACTCTGGAGAATCATTTCCTTTGTCTCAATTTAAATCAGATTATGCTTGAAATGTTTTTAATTTCAATGCTCAGACTGTTCCACAGTTTTACTCCACAAATGGTGAAACAGAAACTTTGTAGTGCGAAAACTTCAAAACTTTTGTCATCTCTCTTAAATTATAACCCTACCCCCTTAATGAAATATTCTCTGAATGTTTTTTGGTAGTAGAAAGTTCCTTGCTTTGTACAATACTTGGGCTTTTTTATGCCCCACCAAGTCAAAAATTTTTTTCTTTAATTTACAAAATAACTCATTGCTGTGAGCCCCACATTTAACTTATTAATAAATCTCATTGCTCTTTTTTGCAATATAAAAAGTGGCTGAAGTGCTGTTTTGTTGGTGTTTCCCCATATATCTTCACAGTAATCTAAATAAGGAAGGATCAGTGAATTATACAGATTGTAGAGTGATTTTTGATGTAGGACCTGCTTTGCTTTAACCAGGACTGAAATGCTGCAATACAGTTTGGATTTGATAGGGTTAATGTGAGGTTTCCAGCAAATTTTGTCATCTATTATCACTCCCAGGAATTTATTATCATATACTCTTTTGACAATTACACCATCTATTTGTACCTGCATTTGACTGTGTATTTTACAGTTTCCAAATAACATGAGTTTTGTTTTGTTCAGATTT